>NC_045664.1:622470-787109 GCF_009829145.1 Chiroxiphia lanceolata
CGACCTCCTCGATTCTGGGCACGTGGGGACTGTGCCAAGGAAGTAACTTTGCTTCAGCAGGATTTTATCTATGCCAAAAACATAGCAAGTGACAATCTCGTGTAGCCTCGGTGGCCTGGGCTCTGTGTGACACCAGCACAGAGCTGCTGTGCCCAGTGGGACACTGGATGTGACTGGGAGCACTGGGGGGAAGGAGGAGCAGGGCCAGTGCTCGCTCTGTGCTGGTGTTTGTTGGTGCTGTGGGCTGGGTTTTGTTGAACAGGTGGGAGTTTTCCTGTGCTGAGGGTTTTCCCCTTGCCCTGAGCACGGGGGGGACTGTGACACACCTGAATTCCAGCTTTGTGCTGTGTTTTTGCTGCAGGTCACTCACTGCTCTGGATGCATTTCTGTATTTTTACCTTGTGTCTCTCCAGCAGAGGTGGCACTAAAGCTCCTTCCTGAGGCTGATTTAGCCAGAGTCCCCTAATGACACCAAGGGCTCTGGTGTATTTAGCAGCAGTTTATATGTGTCAAATTCAGCTGGTTTAAAATTGAAGGGGAAAAAGGCTCCATAGACACAACAGAAATAAATACCCTGGTAATAGTTTTATAACAAGCTTGCAGAGAATCAGAAATGACTTGGAAAATATGCCCTCAGGACTTAAAACCTGACTTGTTCAGAGTCATCAAAGAGCAGTTACTATGTATTTCCTAATGCAAAAGGGTGAATTTCCTACCATCTTGCTGGGTTTTGAATTAGCCTTACACAGGCACCCTAAAAGAAAAACCACGCTACAAGGCATAAAGTGAATATTGCAGGTCACTCACTGCCCCTGAAAAAGGGCTTTGCCAAGTGCAGTGGCTGGGGACTGTGAATCCTGGTTCCCCTGGCACAGGGTGACACTGCTGAGCAGTGACCCAGGCTGCTCCATGACTGCTCAGATCCAGTGTTCCCAAAGACTCTGTAGCAATTCTACTTTGGATGAACCCACAGTGACTGTTTCACTTCAGTTCACTGTCAGCTCAAGGCTCAGTTTTATTATGTGTGAAAACTGTGTGCCTGGAAACAACTTTTCAAAACCAGTGTATGTGTTTATTAATCTGTCATATTCAGACTATTAATTTATGAACACATTGTGCTGCCAGTGTCTGTTTAAGAACAAAGTAGTAAATATTGCATTTTAGGTGAGCAGATGCTGTGTATGAGGCACTGCCCCATGACAGCTGAGCCTCTGCCTAGACATGACCAGTAGCCCTCCCTGCTTCAGCTGGAGATGATAATTGTCCTTGAGGAAAAAACAAGGCATGTTTAGTGCTGACTGGTGGAAGACCACTCCTCTTCCTCCTCCTCTCTCCTCCCACCCAACTTGCTTAAGAGAAACTGTGCAAACCTGTCCCGTGGGGGGCTGGATCCAGGCAGGGCTCCCCCTGGATCCCCCCAGCACAGGGAGGTGCAGTGTCCCACCCTGTGTCCTTGGATTGGGATCTCCCAGGAAACAACCCTGCAAGAGAATGATTTAAGATCTCTTTCCCTATTGCAGCAGGCCTTGCTTTTCCCCTGCCTTGCACAGGGCCCACCAGCTTGCCAGGTCTGCCAGCCAAGGGGGGCAGACCCCCCTGTTAGATACCAGTTGCTGTTCTGTAGAAGTTTGTTATTGCAGGCTGTTAAATATTTATGAAAGTTGTGTACAAAGAGGACCAAAGAACAGGAGTCTGAGTTAGAAATGTTAAGTCTGACACTCCCACGTCAGTGTAACTGTACAGATAGTGCTGAGCTCTTTGGGTTTGTGCTGTGACAGACAAATCCTTGTTCCTTGGAACTGAAGGATTGAACTCCCGAGGGATCAGGGGACAGTGGTGAGCACCCACCTCCTGCAGCAAACTGCCTGCAGTGTGTCCAGCTCCTGGCTGCTAAGGCAGAGGGGTAGCAGCTCCTTGCCACCAGGCTTTGGATGTTGTAGGGCTCGGTGTCCAAGGATGCTCTGGAGCACCCCTGCGTGAAGAATCTCCCTGCTGAGCGTGCAGGGAACCCGTGCAGCGTCTCGGTGTTGTTGTTGCCATGCAGTGTGAAATGAGAATGTACAAAGGACTCTTTTAGCTTTCCTTACCTCATTTTGTCCATGTGTTGCATTTTGATGAACAGATGATGTTTCTCTTTTCCTTAGAAAACTTTTAGAATGTCTTGTGATATTTATTAACAGCCAGTCAGTCTTCTGCTCTCCCAAATGAATGTTTTGCTTACTGAGCCAGTAAAATTCTCTCCTTCCTCACTGAGGTGTTGAAAAAATTCAGTAGCCCTGTCTCTAAAATTGAGCCACAGGTAAATACAGATAAAGGCCTTTCCATCTGGAATAGCAGCTCCTATTCCATTCCTTTGGTCACAGTTTATTTTGATGTGAGTTTTCCTCCCCTCAAAGGGGAGCACATGCCCATGGGTCTTAGGGGGTTTTAATTACCAAAGAGCAGAGAACTTCCAGCTCAGCACATGTTGTTTCTGCCCAATGGGTCCCAGACAGATTCCATGCTGACAGGAAGATTCCACACACATGGAAATTAGGCTGCATGTGGAATATATGGAATATATGTCAGCAAGGTTTTCCCTCCTGGCTCTGCTGCAGAAGGGAAGGAACAGCCCTTTCCCAGGTTTGTCACAGGAGTCAGCACTGTTGTACAAGCAGTGTCTGGGTGCCCTGTCCTTGTGAGGGGCAGCACTGACAGGCAGATCCATCTCCTCTTGGAGGTGGATTCACCCTCTGTCCAAAATCCTGCCTGGACCCTTACTGGGTCAGGCTCAACCCCTGCACTGAGGGAGCCAAAAGCTTCACACAGACCCTTTCCCAGCCCAGTGGGACAGAGCTCACAGACCTGACATGTAATCCTCAGTTCAGAGCCTTAAGCCGAGCCCAGACACACAGTTTGGTTGAGCTGCAGTGTGAAACATCTAAAGGTGGAAGTAAAACCAACCCAAGTGCAGAACTGGGCTTTTCCCCTCTCTGGCTGGTCCCTGGCAGTCCCTGATGCCATGAGGAGGTGCCTGGTGGCCCCAGCTGGATGGAGGCAGGGACTGAAGTTCAGGGCTTGAGTAGCACATCAGTGTTTAGCTGTGGCTAATTTAGATCCTACCTGAATGTCCAAACTGCCTCAAAGCATGGAGTCCCTCCTCTTCGTCAGGAACAGGAAGAAGAGAAACAAAGAAGTGTTTGGGTTGCATAAAAGGAAAAGAAACTCTTTGCCTTCAATATAGTTTCTGTAAATAGCCATTGGAGTGGCAAAGCCCACGTTTCCTCCCTTGTAGATCTCTCTGCCTCTGCTGTACATTTCCAGCTGGCTTTGGGTTGTGGGGACCAGACTGTACCGTGTTTCCTGTCGTGTGCTTGATGCAGAAGATGTCTTACTTTTGTCTGTAGCGTTTTATAATTTGGGTTTTGTCTTTTTGCTTACTTTTTTTGTATCTCACCCTTTGAATAAATCAAGTGCCCTACATTAAACAAATGAAATTACTGGTCTTTAGTTAAATGCTGTGAGAACAGGTGTAACCCCTGTGGAAGTTCAGGGCAGGGTGTTCAAAGCAGAAAACCTTGGGGCTTAGCTCTCCCCTCCTGCCAGCCAGGCTGTTTTCAGAGAGAGGTACAGCCTGAATTTCATCTCCCTTTCTCAGCTGTGATTTTTTTCCACTCTCCAAGAATGCCCATGAAATCCCCCTTGGGCAGAAGTGTTTCTGTTACCTTCTGTACCTTAATTCGTATTTAATTACCTGGTTTCTGTCACTAAGTCAGACCAGTCACAGCCGCACAGCCCATACCTGACTTGTGCTCAGTGGATATTACACAAATTCCACAACTTCTGAAATTCCTGGTTTCTTTTCCAGGACAGAGCCCTGTCTGGGTCAGGCAGGGCCAGGCAGCTGCACAAAGCAGCCCCAGAGCTGCTGAGCTGGTACAATTAAGTGCATGTTCTGCTCAGACAACAGCTGGGGGCTCAGTCGTGGCTAAAACATGCCTGGGTGACCCCCAGTGACAAAAGGATGTCTGAAATCCCACCCCTGCTGCAGTTGGAGCTGCTTGTGGATTCATTTCCTCAGGGATCTTCACCTCTCCAGGGGAGCAGCATCAAACACATCTGTTTATTTTGTCAGACAAAGTGAGCAGCTCAGACTTCTCTCTCCAATGCCTTTCCAAGTGCCAGCACTGGAAGGTCCAGAGGCTCCTCTCTGGAGCTCCCTCCCTTGGAACAAGGGTCGTGTGTCCTTGGGAGCACAGGAAAAGCTGGGAACAAGACTCTGCCTGCTTGGCTCTGCAGGGATAACCAGCAACAAACAGGTCCAACAGCCCCACACGGGGGCTGTCCTTGCCATGGCTGGGGTCACAGCTGCCCAGGACACCAAAGGAGCAGGGAACAGAGCAGGGACTCGTCCTGGGCAGTTGGTGGGTGCCTGAGGTGGCTCCAGGGCTGCACCAGCCTCAGCCTGTCCCTGAACACCAACTGCTCCTGGCTCTGCACCACTGAGGGCTGGGACGTGTCAGCTTCTGTCACAGGCTGGTAGGAGGGGACAGGGCACCCCCGTTTCTGTCCTTCACCCCAAGGGCTGGACCCTGAGGAGCTCCAGTGCTCTTTGCCCACCTGGGCCAGCCATTGACACAGCACGTCTCATTTGAGCTGATACACATGGCCCTGGAGAGGCAGCTGCAAAGGGCCACGGGCTGGGTCCTTCTCCACTCAGTCTGAGCTCTGGCTGCCAGAAAACCATTTCCTTACATCCTGATGTGGCAAAGAACAGTCAGACACAGGGCCAAGGACCCACAGGCCCCATGCACAGAAACTCTCCCATCATGCGCAGTTTGCCTCATATGAGCTGACACTTGCAGATAAATAAGCTCCCAGAAGCCAAGAGGGACTCAAAGAAAAGCATAAGCATTTGGTTTAAATAAATTATATTAGATTGTCTGCTCCAAAGCTCTCCTGGGCCCCTCTAGAGCTCCCTGACACGTTCCCCTCACATCCCCACAGTGTGTGGACCCTCAGCACAGGCAGAGCTGAGCCTCAACCCGCTGCTGCCTCTACACACTCAAGGAAGTTTCTTTAATTTGCCTCTGTTTACCTTCACTGGTATAAAGTGGTGCTCACCTGGGCTTTTGGGAGGGCTGTGCTTGGCCAAGACCCTGGGAATGGTGGTTTTTCCACACCTCATGTTCTTGCTTTTCACCACTGCAGAGCACACCTGGAGCACACACAGCAAATGCCCACATAGGGCAGAGAAATGGCACCTGCCCCCCCAAACAACCAGTTCTCAGGTCACTGTAAGCTGCTCGGGGGGAAGCACAGTCCATAGGGAAAAGACCCCTTTGGACATGGAAAGGTTTGGAAAGAAGGCTGCTGTGCAGCACGTTGGCTGGACACAGAACAAGGAAGGGGTGTTTTGCTTGTAGAACTGATTCCCACTTCCCAGGGTGCTGTTTCACACTGGTTTGGAGCCGTCCTTAAACCTCCTGCTCTGCTGCCCAGGGCAGCTGCTTTGAGAGCAGTTCCTTGCACACCTCAAAGGTAAAAGCTCTGTGCTGATCCCTCCCCAGGAGAGCAGCCAGGCACACTCATCCCAGGGTGTGAGGACACACCAAGTGAAGGAGCCACCCCCACTTTGCACAGGGAACACAAAGCCCCAGGACAGCTCCTGTGACCCACGGCCTGACCTGTAGGGCTTGTGGCTCCCAAGCTCTGCAGCAGCCCCCAGGATCCCCAGTGCTGGAGCAGGACTCCCAGGCACTCAGACCATCAGTGGGGGGGGGTTAAGGGCCTCAGCTTTAGTGACAGCTGATGGGACTTCCTGGGAGACGTGGAAAAATGCTGCACAGGGATGGAGATTCCCCTCGGTGGGGCATCCTGGCCCTGCCACTGGTGAGCAGCTGCCTTCCCACTGCCCACTCCTGTGCTGCACTGCCCACTCCCTGCTGCTGCATCTGTTGGTGCCTCACCACCTCCCCAGCTCCTGCAGCTTGCAAGGCCCAGGAGGAAGGAGGAACAGGCTGCAGCAGCCCAGCTTCATCTCCAGCTCTGCTGCAGCTCCCTGAGCAACCTCTGCCCCCAGAGCCCCGAGGGTACCCCGACCACCTGGCAGAGGAGCCCACAGTGCTCTGCACTTATCCAACAGCAGACCAGCTCTGTCCTCTCCCAGAAGGATCCAAAACCCTTTGGTGCTGCTGCAGTGGCCCAGTCAGATGTGGACAGAGAGGCCACGGAGACATCCCAGACCATCAGCTCCCGTCGGAGGCACAGCCTGACATGGCACTTGGACACTTCTTCAGCTCCAGCTCAGACATAAAAGCTGTGTTTCTGCAAGCCTGACCCAAAACCCACCCTGTATGCTTGAAAAGAGGCTGTTTCTGACCTATTTCCATGCATTTATCAGCTGATTGGAACACAGTGCAGGCACTGGAGAAGAAAAGCTGGCTCACCAGGATGGCCAGCTCAGTGCTGAGGAGGTGACCGGGCCTCAGAGAAAAATCAGACCCACAAATCAGGCAGGACAGGACTCCTTCCCTCTCCACAGTCTCATTCTTTAGGCCAAATGAAGTATGTTCCCATGGTCCTTATGAATTCCTATGGAAACAGGCTCAAACAAACAGACTGCTGGGCTGTGTCTGGCGGGAGCAGCAGCAGAGCTGTAACCCAGGATCCTGCAGGGGCAGCAAGCCCAGACACACTGGGGCACTCCCAGCAGCACCCCGGCCCAGAGCTCAGCCCAGGCAGGCTCCCCAGGGCTCCCCTGCACTGGGACACACACAGGGACCAGTGCAAGATGGGTGCCAGTGTGGCAGGACGTTCAGAGTGGTGGGAGGGCACCCAGGCACCTTGTGAAGGACAAAATTACCTGCACAGGCAAACCTTGGCTGTACCAAAGTGCTGCTGCAGCTCCTGCTCAGAGGAGCAGTCAGCAAACCTGCAGGGATGCAGCTGGGCCCTCCCTGCTCCTCCATCCCCTCTATGCCCAGCACTGACCTGCACCAGCCAGAGGGCCAGGGCAGGGGGTGGCAGGAACCTCCCAGCTGGAGCAGGACAGCTCTGGGTGCCCAGCAGAGCAGGGCACGGGACACTGCAGGGGATGGCAGGCTCTGGCCAGGGAGTCACTGTGAGGAAGGATCCAGCAGAGCCCAACCAGCCTTCCTGCAGCTCCCAGGGTGCTTCTGGCCACCGGCTCTGGGCAGGACACTCCAGCCTGCACGGGGTGACTCCTCTCATTGGCAAACCTCAGGGATATGCCTGAAGCTGGTTTTATATCCAAAGCCACCCTCCAAGGCTATCAGCACATGGACACTGGGAAAACCCAGCTGGAGCTACAAAACCTCCTCTCCAGCACGAGAGCAGTGCAGGAGCACGACCAGGACAGACAGAGGGGCCCCTGTGGTCCAGGGCTGGACCATCCCACTGTGAACTGTGGCAGGGATTCCCGTTCCTGCTGGCACTTCTTGCAGCAGCTCCTGTCCCCAGGAAGAGAGGCTTTCCCGAGCCCAACCTTGGAACTGCTGACCACTGGAATTCTCTTGGATCCAGCCAGCCCCAGCTGGGGCACCCTGAGGACACTCAAGGCACACGTGCCCCATGCCAGATGGGACGTTCAGTTCCCAGAGGGACCTCCCTGGGGACACAACAAACCTGAGGCTCCAGCCCCTGCCCGCTGGAATTTGGGGGGATTTCAGGATTGCACCAACCTGGGAATGACACGCACAGGAAAAACTCCTGCTGAACCAAACTGTGAGGAGTCACAGCCTCTGTGACCCTGGATGTGTTACACCCCGTGTGACAGAGAAAGGCAGTCCTGCTTCTGCTCCTCCTCCTCCTCCTCCTCCCCACAGTGGGGCTGAACAGCCACGGCACCTCCCTCAGGCTCTCAGGACAGGCTCACACAGGGCCTAAAGTGTTGGATGAAGGAAGTGCCTCCAGGGTGTCCCTGCAGGACCCCGGGGGGTGTGAGGGGGTCCTGAGCCCCCCTGAGTGCCCCCAGAATGGCTCCTGCCTGCAGAGCTCTGGGCTCAGGGAGGGATTTGTGCTGCAGGGCTGTGAGGACACAGAGAGGGAACAGGGATCAGCAGGGGCTGAAGTCCTCTGCCCCTCCTTCCCCTTCAGGAGCAAGGCTTGCCATGGTCCCAGGCTTCATCCCGGGCTTTGCTGGCCCAGCTGAGGGGCAGGACTGGGCTGGGAAGCAGCTGCAGGCTGGGGCTCCCCTGGGTGAAGGCACAGCACAGTCACCTCTGAGAGGGGCAGGAGGCACACATGGGGGGCAACCATCTCCCCCAGAGAAGGGCTAGGGCTAGGGCTAGGGTTAGGGTTTGGGTTAGGGTTTGGGTTAGGGTTAGGGTTAGGGTCAGGGTTAGGGTCAGGGTCAGGGTTAGGGTCAGGGTCAGGGTTAGGGTTAGGGTTAGGGTCAGGGTTAGGGTTAGGGAAGGACATCTGTCCTTTCCCCTCCCAGGATGGCCACTGCTCAGCTGCCCCTCTGTGCAGTGCAAGGTGCCACTGAAGGCACAGTTCCTGCTGTGGAGGTCTGACAAAGCCAGTGCTCAAACCTGCTCCTAAACCCTTTGCAGCTTAAAATCTGCCTCATCTCTCCAGGGCCTGCTCTGTGTCTCACACTCACCCTTCCCATTTGGGTCACCACGTGTCCCAGTGGTGTCATGGCCAAGGCCTATACGCAAAAGCAAATAAAATAAGTAATTCCTTTGTAGCTGTCTTGCCTTTAATACATCAGCTGGATGTGACCAGCTGGAGTTACACTGGCCACAGCTCCCAGAAAAGCTGCTCTGGAGTAGATGTGGGTGGTTGCTTTAGTGTAGGAAAAAAGAACTTCAACAAGACCTGGGCTTTAACACCATGGAGCAGCAACCCAGAAACACTTCTCTCATCAGCAGGAACAAGCAGGGAAATGTTCAGCTGGGACAAGGACTCCCAGCCTGGGAATGCTGCTCTCTGTGACACTTTCTACTTGTTTCAGTGGCTGTGGAAAGCACTGTGGACAGTCCCGTTCCAAAGGGAAATACCTGCCAGTATTCCATGGCTGGGAAAAATAGAGCAAGAACTACAGCTGCTCCTGAGGCCCCAGAGCCTGTGGATGCTGCTTCCCAGAATGGGAATGGGAAACACAGCCCAAAGCAGGGGGTCCTGAGTGACTCACAGGCAGTTTCAAAGCAGGACCTGATGTGGCACAGACCCTGTGTCTGCCTTACCCCGAGTGGGTTTGGGGTTCATGCTCAGCCTCTTGGTCCCTCAGGAGCCACAGCTTTCCCAGAGGTGCAGTGCAGGGTGGTCTCACAGAGAAACAACAGCCAAGACATTTCAGTGCTGGCCTGGGCCTGAGCCCAGCCTACCCAGCGTGTTCTGTAAAGCAGCATCCCCAAAATACAGTCTCTGACTCACCAACACCCAACTCCCCCGAGGGCTGTTTGCAGACTCCCCCACAGTCCCAGAGGTGCAGAGGAGGTGGCATTGACCTCCACAGTGGTTTACAGACGGGCCAGACAGAGCAGTGGAGCTCTGCCCCATCACACATCCCTTGGGAGCAGGGATTGACCCCCCCCATTGTGCTGAGTTTTTCCCATAGTACTTCCCTTGCAGTGAGTAATCCCACCACGGCTGGATCCTTACCCTGCACACACAAAGCCCTCCTTTGTCTCACCCAGCAGTGACACCCCAATACCCTGGGTTATCTCCAGGGGTTTCCACCCCCAGGATGACCCCGGGGCTGGTTTGTGGGTGCTGGATGGACACGCCTGGCCAGAGCTGGAACCAGAAGGTGACCCCCTGCTCCCAGGGCTGTTGTTTTTACGGTTGCCTGTCCTTTTTGCAGGTGGATCGGATCACTGCCTCCAGAGACTGAGCCTGTCCTCGCCGGGAGCCCAGAGCCAGCTCGGCCACCTCGAGGAGCCGCAGTGGGGTGAGCTGTGGGCAGCCAGCCCAGGGTCTGGGGTGGCACCAGCCTGGGCTGGAACCAGCCTGGGGTGTCACTGACCCTGGGCTGGCACCGGCTGTGAGGTGACACCAATCCCTTGGGCTGCCCTGGGCTGACACCATCCTTGGGGTGTGGGTGAAACCACCCCTGGGCTGCTCCATCCCTGGGTGACTGACACCAGCCCTGGGGTGACTGACACCAGCCCTGGGTGACACTGACCCCAGGCTGTCACTGGCCCTGGGGTGACACCATCCCTGGGATGACACCACCTTTGGGATGACACCATCCTTGGGGTGACACCATCCTTGGGGTGACTGACACTGACCCCGGGCTGTCCCTGGCCCTGGACTGACATCCTTGGGATACCACCAGCCCTGGGTGACACTGACCCTGGGCTGTCCCTGGCCCTGGGCTCAGCCCAGGTCCCACTGATGGTTCCACCTGCTGTGCCAGTCAGGTCCCACCTGCTGTGCCCAGTCCAGCTCAGCACCCCAACTGTGAGTGTTCAGCACTGAAAAAAGCCCAGAACCACCTCTAGAGAAGTGGCAGAGCTCACTCTGCTCGCTGGTTGTGTCTTGCACTGCAGTTCTTGTCTTGTTTGTAGGTTTGAAACAATAAAATTCTCCAAAGATTGTCTTGATTTTTCAAGTAAGTTCCAGAAGCAGAGTGTTCTGCTTTAAAGATGCCAGTTTGTCTGCTCTTGGATGGTTTCTTCCCTTCTTGGCTTCTGCAGCCCAAGAAACAAAGCCAAGTTCATGACTCCCCCTGCTCCCCCTTCTCCCTGTTCAGTGGCAGTTTTGGTGGCTTTGACCCAAATTTCTGTGCTGCCTGTGAGTGTGGGGGGTTGTGTCTCACACAGAGAGCACATGAGGGATGGACCTTTTGTCCTTGTGGTAATTGTGTCACAAGAGCCTGGCTGGACAGTCCTGCACCTCGTTCTGTGTTCAACACACCAGATCCATCTGGTCAAAAAAAGCCCCATCCAACCCCAAAACCTGCTGAAATGTCCATGGCAAGATCCTGGGAGTGGAGAAAAACCGTCACCTTTCATAGGAGTGGATTAGAAAACTGCAAACCCAGTACAGGACACAGAGGAGCAGTGGTTTGGTGTTCACACTGCAGGGCTGGACATCAGAAAATGCCACTTGGCCCGTGGGGAACATTCCCTGCTCCTGGTGCCCATCGTCACTCATGGACCCAGGACACAGCCAGGACAGGGCAGGGTTTGACTGGCAGGGGCACAAAGCTCCCAGTGCCTCAAACCCAGGGGATGTGGATTCCTGCAAGGATCAGGCCCCAAGCCAGGCAGAATAACCCCAGATCCCACCTGGCCCCTGGTCCCAGACCATCCCACCCCAGGCACAACCAGGATTCCCCCAGAGCATTGAGCTGGGACAGTTCCTGGCACATGGGTGACCTTCAGGAGTGATTTTTGCAGAGTGCTCTGAGCACACAGACCTTGGGGGGAAGCGACAGAAGCGTTGGTGTGAACAAGGCAATAGCTGAGCCTGGCTTAGACAGCTCTGCTTGTGGCTCTTTGGGGTGAAAGACGGAGCCTTTCTGTTTTTAAACACAACCCAAGATGTTCACTCTCAGCTTCCGAGCACTGCAGCTTCAACAGACCCACGGCAGCGCCACCAGAGAGGGGTGGGGGCACAGCCCAGGGCTGCCCACAGACCCACACAGCCCCTGCCACCACCCCCAGAGCAACCTTGGAGGGCAGGTTTTCCAGGGTCCCTGTTTTCATGGATTCATGGAATTGTTTGGGTTGGAAGGGACCTTAAAGATCATCTCGTTCCAGGTCCCCTGCCCTGGGCAGGGACACTTTGCCTTGGACAGCAAAGCAAGGGGCACACAGCCTGAGCATCCCCCAGCACACTTGGCTGTGCAAAATCCAGCTCTGGAGGGTATGGAAAATTCCTGGAACACGGGCTGTTTGAGTTATAAATCTTCCTTATCCCAGTTCAATCAATATGTCCTGGAATGTGTGTGTGGGGGAAATCTAAAGTACAGCAACTGAACACACCAAAATACCTCTTGCCACTCTTAAGCTGCCCCAGGAGCTGGGCTGGGCTGGGCAGTGGTGCCCCAGATCAAGGGCACATGAGGAGTTTAAAAGCTGTGCAGACAGAGCTGGTTCTTTCTCAGAGGGCAGCCTGCTGCAAGCAGGGAAATATTAATTCCAGCAGCACTGCAGAGGGAAATCTGCTGGAGGCAGGGGATGAGGTTCTGCCTGAGCCCTGCTCCAGCTCACAGGAGGATGCTCTGGGCTGAGGGGGAACTCTGCAGGGAGGGGAACCTTCCAGTCCACTGGACCAGGCTGTGCAGGGGGGATGAGGCAGGGTGGGCTTAGATTAGATATTTGGAGGAAATCCTTCCCTCGGAGGGTGGGGAGGCCCTGGCACAGGTTGCCCAGAGAAACTGTGGCTGCCCCTGGAAGTGTCCAAGGCCAGGCTGGACAGGGCTTGGAGCAACCTGGGCTAGTGGAAGGTGTCCCTGCCCATGGCAGGGGGTGGAATGGGATGGGCTTTAAGGTCCCTCCCAACCCAACCCATTCCATTTTGCTGTGATTGTAACCCAGGACAGTCCATCCCGCTTGGACACTGCTCCACATCAGCCTGGAACACCCTCACTGTTCCTGCCACCTGAGCAGGAGTGGGGCTGCTGTTTGTCAGAACCCCATTTCAGGGTAACACAGTGTCTGTGTGACAGTGGATTTGTCCTCTCCTGCTTGCACTGTTTTCAGACCTCACACACAGGCCTGAATAAAGCAGCAGAACCACACTCCACGTGCAGAGTCAGAGAACCATGGAAGTTGATGATCCTGGGATGTTTTCCAAGCCCAGCCCTCGGGTTCATACCCACTCCTGGCACCACGGGCTGAGCCCAGCATGAATCAGCTCCTCTGATGGAAATGCACTACAAAAATTAATAAAGAACAGCACTGTTTCCAGACTGCACCAGCTGAAATTTGACTGACAAAGCAAAGCTGGGAAAAGCCTTGATGCTTCCCCACAAAACTGAAGCACTGTCAGTGTGTCCAAAGGCTGATCCAGCCCCTGCTGCTCCTGCACAGCATCACCAGCAGCTCCACTGCTGCTGCAAACTGGTGCAGCTCCGCCAGAAATTGCTAATTGAGACAACATCCCCCTTTTTCCATGGGCTAAAAATCCTCTGAACTTCCTCCAACAGCCTCCTCCGTCTTCTCTGGAGCGAGGGAAGCCTTTCTGAGATCCATCAGTATTTCTGCAGTACAAACTGCAGCTCTTTGGACTCAGCACACAGAACATCCCACCCCAGCTGCAAACCCTCCTGAGGGCGAGTGTGGGAATGGCTTCGGGCACAGCTCATCCCTTCTACGGCGTTTCTGCTACAGAGAGAGGGAGGGGGGGAAAAACCCAAACCCAAACCAACATCCTGAGGCTCCAGTGCAGTGATTTATCCCAAGCTGGCTGCAGACAGAGACAGACACACAGACAGATACACAGACATCCCCAGTGTAGAGGATCCTGCCTCGCTGTCTCCCCACGGAGATGAAATCATATTGCAACAACGGCAGAGACAGAGGAAAAAAGTAGTCAGGAATTTTTGGAGAGGAAATAGATGGAAAGAGGAGGGGAAAGGATTGAGCAGGAGTGGCACATGGATGGAGTGTGAGGACTGTTTGCTGCCCTGGGGCACAGCTCCTGTCAGCACAGGGGCAGGTTCCCATCAGAGCTGGGGTCTCCATTCCCCATTCCACAGGCTCCCCCTCCCATGACATCCCTCTCTCCGAGGTCTGTGGAAGCTGCAGCAAAGGCGTCCAAGGAGCAGCTTCTGTGCGGGGATCTCTGTGTGTGCAGGGAGCTGTGTGTGTGCAGGGAGCTGTGTGTGTGCAGGGAGCTGTGTGTGTGTGTGTGCAGGGAGCTGTGTGTGTGCAGGGAGCTGTGTGTGTGTGTGCAGGGATCTCTCTGTGTGTGTGCAGGGAGCTCTGTGTGTGTGTGCAGGGATCTCTGTGTGTGTGTGCAGGGGTCTCTCTGTGTGTGTGCAGGGATCTCTGTGTGTGTGTGCAGGGATCTCTGTGTGTGTGTGCAGGGAGCTGTGTGTGTGCAGGGAGCTGTGTGTGTGTGTACAGGGATCTCTGTGTGTGTGCAGGGATCTCTGTGTGTGTGCAGGGGTCTCTGTGTGTGTGTGCAGGGATCTCTCTGTGTGTGTGCAGGGATCTCTGTGTGTGTGCAGGGATCTCTGTGTGTGTGTGCAGGGGTCTCTGTGTGTGTGTGCAGGGATCTCTCTGTGTGTGTGCAGGGAGCTGTGTGTGTGCAGGGATCTCTGTGTGTGTGTGCAGGGGTCTGTGTGTGTGTGCAGGGATCTCTGTGTGTGTGCAGGGAGCTGTGCGTGTGTGTGCAGGGGTCTCTGTGTGTGTGTGCAGGGGTCTCTGTGTGTGTGTGCAGGGAGCTGTGTGTGTGCAGGGATCTCTGTGTGTGTGTGCAGGGAGCTGTGTGTGTGCAGGGATCTCTGTGTGTGTGTGCAGGGGTCTCTGTGTGTGTGCAGGGATCTCTGTGTGTGTGTGCAGGGGTCTCTGTGTGTGTGCAGGGATCTCTGTGTGTGTGTGCAGGGATCTCTCTGTGTGTGTGCAGGGAGCTGTGTGTGTGCAGGGATCTCTGTGTGTGTGTGCAGGGATCTCTGTGTGTGTGTGCAGGGGTCTCTGTGTGTGTGCAGGGATCTCTGTGTGTGTGTGCAGGGATCTCTGTGTGTGTGTGCAGGGATCTCTGTGTGTGTGTGCAGGGATCTCTGTGTGTGTGTGCAGGGATCTCTGTGTGTGTGTGCAGGGGTCTCTGTGTGTGTGCAGGGATCTCTGTGTGTGTGTGCAGGGGTCTCTGTGTGTGCAGGGATCTCTCTGTGTGTGCAGGGATTCTGTGTGTGCAGGGATTCTGTGTGTGCAGGCAGCTCTGCCCTGCACGGCTCCAGTGGTTCTGCAGCCCCTCCCCGAGCAGAGGCCCGGCTCCCCCCTACCTTCGGAGCCCGAGGGCAGGTTTGCTTCCTCCTTGACAATCCCACGAAGTGATTCCTATGATCTCCTCTGTTCAAACTGGTTTCAGAGCTGTGGGAAATCAGAGGTGTTGGAATTGCAATGCTCCGGTTCCTTCTCTAAATCCACCTTTGGGTTTATTATGATTTATTTATTATGTTCCATGACCTTTACCTGCTAAAATCAAAGGTCCCATGAGCTGACGGGATCCCTCCCTGCCATCCCAGTCAAGATCTGTGTTCATCCCACTGAATCAATGGATTCTCTGGCTGGTTTCCAGCAGTTTGTACCTTCTTTTTTTTGCATTCGGGTCTGTTTCTTATTGATTTAATTCTGTGTTGTGGGAACGTTAAAATGTGCCACAGTGGAGGAGGCCGATGGCCTGGGTGGTCCCACACTTGGCCTCAGCTGCTGCCTGAGGTAGCCAAGTTTTGCAGTCAGAAATCCTTTGGAAGGGGTGTCAAGTGAAGGCCAAGTGCTGCAGCCCTTCTCCCAGCACACATCCTGCAGCCAGGAGGGCCAGGACAGCCCAGCCTGCCAGCCCAGCTCCAGACACAGCTCCTGCCCTCCCTGTGCTCCCTACAGGGCACACACTCTGCCAGCCTGGCACAAACCACAGCCAGAGCTGGGGAACTCTGCCCGCCCCGGAGGTGGCACAGGGATGGACAAACTGAGCAAACAGGAAAATCTGTGCTAGACAACGGCACAGACGGGGACCAGGACCCCTCGGGTTCAGAGCCACCTGGCACTGAGGGGTATTTAACCCACCCCAGGCTGCAGGAACGGGTGTGTGATGGGGCTGCACCATCACAGACGAGAGGGACCTGCAACCCCTGGAGTCATGGAATGGGTTGGGTTGGGAGAAACCTTACAGCTCATCCAGTGACACCTTCCACTAGCCCAGCTTGCTCCTAACTGGCCCCGGACACTTCCAGGGCCATCCAGGTCTTACCCCACCAAGCTCCCATATGTCCCTCAGTGCTGCTGGAGCACAGACAGCACCAGGCACAGCTCTGGGGGTGCTGGGGGGTCTCCTGCCCCCACTGGAACAGGGAGCAGCAGCAGGGACATGGAGAACGAGACCAGGTGAGATCCATGGCATTAGATCCATGACACAGGCATGCAGGACTTCACAGCGTGGCCCAGACTTGTCGTGGATTGTAGAGGACTCTCGGATCACAGGATACAGTTACTGGTGCTGCTTCCTCAGATGCTTCCCAGGAATGCCTGTAAAGCTTTTGGCTTTGGGAGGAAAAGCCAAGCCCTTGCTCCCCTCTAACATTGGCCTTTGATTCTTTCCCAGGTCAGACAGAAGAGCCCTTTGTCTGCCTGGCCTCGTATGGGAACAGGGGGGCTGGATCCTGTGGGATCCAGGGGGGATCAGCAGCCAGCACAAGGCTTCCTCAGTCACTGTCTGAAGGCTTCCATGTCCAATGGGCACTGAAACCTTTGCCAGTGTGGCCTCAGAGGAGCAGACAGAGTCACCTCCATACTTGCAGCATTACCTAAACTTTCCCCTGCTGCTCTAGGGAACGTTTGGATGCTCAAAGAATCAGAAATCTGTTAAAAAGAACTAATCCTGGGTTTCTTTGTCAAAAAGCCCCCAGACTGTGCAGTCATGCAAGCCCAAAGAGAACAGCAAAGGAAACAAGATGGAGCTCCAGGGGATGGCACGAGTCAGGATCAGGGTCAAAGCCAGTGCCAGAGCTGGGGACAGAAGCACAGACCCTTTTCAGAAGTACATGTGCAACACCTGGTTCCAGTCATTACCTATAAATCCCAAAGGAAGGTGTGTTCCACCTGGGAACACCTGCTGAGGGAGCACATGGCCAGGTTTTAACTGTTAAGAAGACAAAACTGTCATAAAATCTGGTGTTCTAGTACCTGAGCTCCAGTTTTACTTCTGAAGGAATAAGTGCCACCAACAGCTCTGCTCCTTATATCCTCCAAACCCAGCTTTTCCCAAACCCAGGGATGCTCCAATCCACGTGGGATTACTGCTGGCTGGGAAATGGGTCAGTCACTAGATATAAACAGGTTCTCCTGCTGTGGAGGCACCTCCAGACTGGTTTGCACTCCCAGAAGGAGCAGCCCAGGAGCCTCATTTCATCCTGCTGCTGAGCTCAGCCAGGGAACCCCACTGCTCTGGAAAACCAGGAACCAGGGATGGAGTCACCAAGGACTTGCCCTGGTTTTGTTGCCTCCAGAGACTGACTGTGCCCTGTGTAAAGCCAGAGGGACTGGGGACAAAACTGCTGAGGACTTTGCCTGGTTTTTTTTGCCTCTGAAGGCGGATGGTGCCACGTGTACCCTCAGTTCCCCCACTTTCACAGTCAGGAACCAACACTGCTTTTCTCTGAGTTATTTGGGTCAATGCAAATTACTCAGTCTCCTAAAAAAAGCAATTTATAAGATTCTCCTACAACTGCAAAGGAGAAAACAATGGTTTGCTGTCATGCCTGGAGGACAGGCTGCTGTCACAGGAGTGCCTGGGATGCAAATCACAGCTCTGCCAACAACTGCCTCTTTCACCCTTCACAGGTTATTTGCCTCCACATCCTTCTCTAACAAAAAACCCCCAAACCTTATTTTATTTTGCAAGGAAATTATTTTCACCAGATTGTCTCAGGCTGGGGGAGCAGCCTGGACCATCCCCTTCCCCGCCCAGACAGGAACAGGCAGAGGCAGACAAGTGACAATGACTTCAGAATTTGACCTTCTGAGCTGGACTGTTTAAAAAAACAAACAAAAACCCATCTGATGCTACTGCAGTTATTTCAGTACATTTTTAGCAACTGGAAATCTCTCCAGTTTCCATGACAGGCTGTGGAACAGGAGTCTGTGATCGCTGTCGCATCATCACACACACACATCTCACCCCAAAAAAGTTAACGACTGTCAAATTCCCATCAAAACAGAAATTCCCAAGTTCTGCCCTGTGGGATCTGTTCTGGTAGTCCATGGAATGCTGCCCACGTTGGCTCCCTTGCATTAGACACAGTTAAAAATACCTCCCATTCATTCCCAGTAGTTTTTTTCCACATCTGCCATTGCCATGGTTACGGGGACTGTGCCATTGGAGCAGGGAGGGGGAGGCACAGCCCCCATGGTGAGGGCATTTTGTCCTTGCATCCTTTCACTGAAGGTAGTCAAGGGCTCACAAGCACCCCGACACCTTAAATAAAATAGTATTTATTTATTTATTTATTTATTTAAATTACAAGTTCACAAGCGTCCTGATACCTTAAATAAAATAATATTTCTATATATAAAAATATATTTATTTCTATCACAAGCTTACAAGTGCCCTGATACCTTAAATAAAATTATATCTATTTATATATAAATACCTTAAATAAAACCTGGGAATCAATCCCAACCTTCTCCTCAGCCACTTCAGTCCAGTTGGGCAGTGTACAGAAATTTTCATTTTGTCTGAACTCAGGCACTGCAGAGCCAAGATCAGGAAAAAAAATAATCTCACTTTCCCAGAGGATTTTTTTCCCCAGCTTGTCTCTAAAACAGCTCTAGGTTTGCCCACACGAGTCACAGCAGTGGCGTGATGGGAGGTTATGTGGGAATTCTGACAGGCAGACAAACCTTCCTGAGGCCAAAGGTGCTCTCATTTCTCATGTCAGCCATGGCCAAGAACAGACTGAAGGAATGCAGACATTCCCTATTCCTGCCTGGCTTCTACTTTCCCAGAGACTTTCCATGGAGTAAGGAATACCTGGAGGAAGGATCCCCACACCCCATTCCCAACCGTCCCCAGGTTACAAACAGGGAAGAAGAGAGAAGCACAGAACACCTCGTGAGAGCAGCTGAAGACACACACCCCGAGGAGGTGCCAGGAGGGATTTGAAGTGGGAATGGAACGTGGGATATTGAAATCCCGGCTTTCCTGCGAGTCAAAGTTACCTCATTGCTCAGCTCAGTTTTCCACTCCCTGTGGTATTTTTGCACACTATCGTTTCTCCATCCCTGTTAATTCCTCCAGCTCTGGAAAAGGCCCCACAGTTCAATGTCTGTGGGGAATTAGAACAATCCCAGTCTGGGCTGCACACCCACCATGAGCTGGGAAGTGCCCGGGGTGGAGGGGACAGAGCTTCCCCACCAGGGACACCCCACGCTGGGGGTATCTGCACTGACCTGGTGGCACAAGAAAACACCTTCCCTGGTACTCTGGGCCTTTCCAAGGTGTTTTCCCTTCCCTCGATAGCAGGAAGGACCCTTCCAAGTATTTCAGTACTAAAAATATCTAAATAATCTCAAATTTGCTCTGGAAATGTGCTAGAGACTTTCACTGTCTGTGTCACACAGGACACACCGTCTGTGTCCAACATTATTTATTTTGTAGCTTGTGTTATTTTCACAAGTTATTGTATAGCTGTTTCTTCAAAAAAGTGCATTGCACTCTCCAGCAACCACGACAGAGAGAGGATGCTCTGGGTCTGAGTGTCCTCAGTGTTTTCATCAGCCCCACACAAACCCTTTTCT
The DNA here is from genome assembly GCF_009829145.1 of Chiroxiphia lanceolata. Classification (NCBI taxonomy): domain Eukaryota; kingdom Metazoa; phylum Chordata; class Aves; order Passeriformes; family Pipridae; genus Chiroxiphia; species Chiroxiphia lanceolata. Next base: position 641,889 of record NC_045664.1, read on the forward strand.
GTGGCTCACAGGGGTTTTCTCCGCCAGGTTTAAAGGAAAAAAAAAGCAATTTCTTTCCCTTCGAAGTGAGGAACTCCTCAGCTTTCTCAGGGCAGGTGAGCCCTGGGGGGAACACCCCGAGCAGAGCACTGGGAGCAGCCCCCAAACCCACCCTGCCAGGGTCTGTCCCTGCACCCCCCGTGCCTCCTGTGCCAGGGCAGCATTCCCAGTCCCAGCTCTGCAGCACAGCCTCTGTCCAGGGGGCAGAGCCCAGGAGAGAGCAGCCCCTTCCCTCACAGCCTCTGCACAGAAACCAGAGAAATCCCTGGAAAAGCCCAGCCAGGACTCACCGTTTCTGTTCCTTCCAGCTGCCCCAGGCCCAGCCCGGCCTCCTCCTCTTCCTCGCTCCACAGAAGAGCTGGTGCCCGAGGCACTGTGCCACCACCCCCGGGCCCCTCACACAGACACAGAGCCCCCAAAACCTCTGACACAGACACGGAGCCCCCAAAACCACTCACACAGACACAGAGCCCCCAAAATCTCCCTCACACAGACAGAGCCCCCCAAAACCACTGACACAGACATAGAGCCCCCAAAACCACTGACACAGACACAGAGCCCCCCCAAACCCCCTCACCCACACACAGAGCCCCAAACCCCCTCACACAGAGCCCCCAAAAACTCCTCACACAGACACAGAGCCCCCCAACCCCCCAGGAGCCCGGACTGGGAGCCTGGCCCTGCTCCAGCTGGGAATCCTTGTGGGGCAGGTGAGAGTGAGCCCAGACTGGTGAGAGTGAGCCCAAACTGGTGAGAGTGAGCCCAAACTGGTGAGAGTGAGCCCAGACTGGTGTGGATCACCCAAGCCAGGTGAGGCCTCGTGTTCAGGGCTCCAGCTCAGCCGTGTCCCCCTTTGCTCTGGGACACCTTCACTCCCAAATAATGTCCTGTCTGGGGAACTTTACCCCATTCTTTGCCTGGTGCTGCAGCCTGGGCTGGATCAGCACAGAGGGGTCCCTGGGACAGGCCCAGGCTTTCCTGAGGCAGCTGATGGGAAGGCAAACCAACCTCCCTGGTCCCACTGCTTTCCTGTTTGTTTTTCCTCCATGTAGTGATGGGATTCCATTTGGACAATTCTGTGGAATTCCATGCCCTGACAGACCCAGGGCTGCCATTGAGGTGGGTTTGTTTGCATTGTCTCTCCTGAGCTCAGGTTTAACTTCCCCTGTGGTTTTTTTTCACCTGTCCCTTCTAAGCAAAGCAACTGATTTTGTTTGAGTCTTGGTTTAAAAAGCACCTTTTGTCCAGGTGAGAACAGGACCTGCTGAGCACTGTGACTTCCCTCTCTGCATTTACAAGTTTGGCTTAAATAAAACACAGTAAGAAAAATGCAGGCTGAGCCCAGATTTGCCAGGTTGGACGTGCTGAGGGAAGTGCCAGCTCTCCTTTCCAGAGGAAGGTAAAAGCCTGGGTGTGTGTGCTTGGCTGAAAGAGGGCAGGTGCTGAGGCTGAACTTCTTCATGCTCTGTTAATCTTTATGGAATAAACTATTCCAACCATAGCAAAACCCAGATGAGTTAGTAATAGTTAAGACTGGTTATTTCTGATGGCTGTGCTCTGTTCAAAGTGCCTCTGGGAAGGGCTCATGTGAAATGGGAGTTTGGGAGGCTCTGGGGACCAGGGGAGGAGGTGACAGTTTGGGCTGTGTCACATCCCAGTGAAAACAGGCTTTATGTCAGGCAGAAATGCTCTGGGAAGAAAATCACCAAGCTTGAGCTCCCCAGGATAACAAAAAGCCAGTTTTTGAGAAAACCTGTTGCCCAGGATTCTCCTGCTTCGTTTGCTTTCCCTCGGCAAGGAACTGCACAGAGCCCAGCCCAGACTGGTGTAGTTCTTTAATAGTAACATCAAGGGCAACAAGAGTAATGACTGAATTTAACACGACACATGCAACAAACAGAGGGAGTAAAACATCACTGGCTGAGCTGACAACATGGAATTCAACAGCACAACAGGGTCAATTCTGCTTCTTCCCTGCATCAGCACCACACACAGGTCAACATCCCTGACTGGTTACCCCAAGTCTTGCCAGAGCCCTCAGAAGCCAGACACCTCCCTTCCCCAAAATACACAGTGCAGAAGATGCCTGCACACACCAAGGACTAGGGAGGGAATTTGAGCGACCGCGAAGTTCGTGTGGGTGAGCACTTCAAAGTGCAGCCAGCAACAATCTGTGACATTCTGGCAATTAAAATAAAACATAATCTGCCTCTTTGTCAAATACAGCTGCTCAGTCCTTTGAGGCTGCGAGGCATTGAGTTTTGAATGAATGAGAAACACAGGGAGGAATTGAAGTGACCTGTTCAGAGCAAACCAAACGACTGATTATTGGTTTGGTGCCATCAGACACCTTTTACTGCTGTTCAGACCAGCCCAGACTGGAGCAACTGGTAACCAGTGAGACCTGCTGGGGTCTCTGAGATGGCAGAGCAGCTGCAGCATCACTCAGGTCCTTTTGCTCTGGAATGAATGCTTCCTTGGGAGTTGGCTGGTGTGGACTGACGGCAACACAACGTGTTCCAGGACAGGTTTATAGACACAGAGTACGTAGGGCACCACATGGCAGGGCACGGTGCTCCAGCATCCACCCTCATTTACACAGCATTAATTGGCAGTGCGAGTTGAGTTTATTTCAGGACCAAGTTTTCACCCTTGATGGCCTTACATTAAGTTCCTAAGTCAATCTTTAGGACCTGGCGCAAAGGGAGCACAGATTTTAAAGGCACGTGTGGTACTTTTGGGAGCCATTTCTGCACCCAGATGTAGGTTGATCCTAAATCACAGAATCACAGAATGGTTTGGGTTGGAAGGGACTGTAAAGCCCATCCAGTGCCATCCCTGCCATGGGCAGGGACACCTTCCACTAGCCCAGGTTGCTCCAACCTGGCCTTGGACACTTCCAGAGATGGGGCAGCCACAGCTTCTCTGGGAATTCCATCCCAGCCCCTCACCACCCTCACAGGGAGGAATTCTTTCCTAAATACAAATCAAGTACAAAATTCACCACCAAACATGCTCTCAGTTTTTCTGAGAACATTAGGAAGTGTCTCCAAAGCCAACCCACTGCAGATTGGGAGTGCTTGGCTTTGTCTCCCCATTGTGCTCCGGCCGGATCCCACCCCAGATCGACCCCTTTGCCAATGGAGCAAGGGGGTGTGTGGCCTGGAGCTGCAGTGCCTCAATTAATGCCATGTAAAACAGGTGTTCGTCACTACAGGAAATATTTGTACATTTATAAGACAAAGCATCGTAAAGAAAAAATACAACAAGCACAGCTTGATACAATAACATGCCATGAAATGTCATTGGCTTTAGAATAATTTACTACAACTTGAAAAATGTTCTTTTATCCACAAGGGATAGGAAATGCTTCCATCTAACATATGGTAAGCATGCAGCAACAATATGTACAACAAAAAATTTGGAGCTTGTTTTTCATTCACGAACTGGATGATTGCATAGGGGGTATTTGAAAATCAGGGTTTTTCTAGCCTAGGCTTGATCTAGGCTTTATTTTGCTTCTTTAAATCCATAGGGTTTTTTTCCCTTACTTTTGGGAGAATGAATATTTCTATATACATCTGCAAGAAGTCATGGAGAATACACTGCTTTTATTTTTCCTCCAGCAGTAGGTTTACTGGTTAATTAACCAATTAACTAATTTATTGGTTAATTGACACTTAAAAAATAAAATTCCCAATGCCATATTGAAAATCAACTTCCTTTCCACCCTTTTTGGAATACTGAGGATCTGTTAGGGCCATATCTATTGATCCTGTATTACACCATTCCCAGTTTTTACACCTTCCATCATGAAACCAAACCAAACAGCTCTTTTTCTAACCAGATCCCGTCCATCCCACGAGGGAATCCAACCAAACTTGTGTCAGGGTGTTAAAGCTTCTCCCTCCCACCTGCCAACCATGAAGTCGTCCTGTGGAACCAACCACGGCCTGGAGCTGATAAACCTGAAGGGGTGAGCAGCAGAACTGGTGGTTTTGCTCCCAGCTGGGCACTGCTCCGTGCTGCCTGCAGCCAGAGCAGTGTGGGGGGAGCTGAGGAGCCTTTGGGAAGGACAGGCAGCCCTGGCTGGGGGCTGGATCCTGGGGTCCATCGTGACGGGTGTTCATCTCACCTAAGACCTGACCCTGACCCTGGGGAGGGTGAAGCTGGTGTGTGACAGTGACCCAGAGCCTCGTGCTGAGGGCTCCCTCCTGTCCCCACCCAAAGGGGCCCAGGGCAATTCTCCACTGAGTCTCTTTCCTCTCCTCCCTTTCCTCCTTGAGTAATTTTTTTTTCTTTTTCCTTTTTTTCTCTTGTTTTGCTAGAAAAAGCTAGAATTAATATATCCAACAGCACTGAAGGAAGTACTTGGCAAAGCATTTCTTTATCTGGTAAAAAACGAGGTGACAACCCTTCGCTATCCACAGAACTGCAGCTACAAAGATGGTTCATCTCTTATGACTTTGAGACAGAGCTTTGTGAGAACTGATCCCGACAGGAACCCAGGGAGCCAGAGGTTTGGCTGGAATGCTGAGTGGTCCCAACCGTCTCTGGCTCTGGGATGCAAAGGCAGGTGCTCAGGTTTGCTGTAGGATACAGGTGTGCATGAGTGATGCAGAGGGATGTGGTGGGGGTCCTGTGGAGGTGAGGAGAAAGCAGGAGAAATGCAGCCAGTGCATTCCTTGGCAGACTCCAGATTCCCATCTGGAGAGTCCCGTGGGTTGAGTTTTGCCTTAGTCAACAACTGCTAATGGGAGTGATGCTGTGGAGAGCTGACAGGAGTGAGTAAGCACACTGGCTCTTCTTCACTCCCAGTTTGGGAGGCATCTGCTACTTATTTAGAAAAGGAAAGGAAAACACAAAAATCCACGTGAAAACATTTCTGGGGTAAAAGAACAGGATTTACAGAAACAGGAAGGCATCAGTGGTGACCATTTCAAACTGTCAGGAACAAGGAGCCCAAGCAGACTGGATTTGGAGACCTTGATGCACCAAACCTCTGGTTTGTATTCAGAATGTTCTCCTTTAAAGTGGAAACATTAAATTACACTTCAGAACTGTGGAGTGATTGACTGGATGCACATAATTGTCTAAACTGAACACAAAGGTTCTCCTGCCAACCTTACCTTTCCCAGATTCCTCAACGTTTGCCACCTCCTCTGTCCCACTGGCAGCACTGCAGGCTGCCCTGTCCCCAGTTGTTGGTGTCCTCAGGGATGGGGTCACAGCCTCGTGACGCCCTGACTGCTTTATCTTCCCATGTAATTAATTTTCCTTGTTACACTCCATTTTCATCCACCTGCACTTCCACATACCAACATCCTCGGATCCACACCCCAGAGACCTACCCCTTCTCCTTTCCAGACCCTCTGAGATGCCAACACCTTCCCATCTCCAGCTCCTGGTCTGTGGGAACAGCTGCCTGTGAGTGATTCTCCCCACATTTAGAGGGTTCCTGTGCTGGCAGAGCTGCTGTTGTCACCGTTCCCTTGGCAGCTGGCACAGGAGGAGGAGGGGATCAGTGTCCTGCTACACATCCAACCTTGTCCCAGGACGTTTGTGCAGCTGTCTCCAGGTTGCTGGCTGGGATGTCTGCACTTGGAAGAGTCTTTTGCAGTCCTTCCCCGGGGAGAATTTCCTTTGTAAAGAGCTCATTCTAGTTATCCATTCCTTTTTTCCAGTGTGTCCTGGAATCACCATGATGGGGCACAGGGGGACCAGGAGTGGGGAGAGCCTTGCTGGAATGGAACTCAGGAGTTGTTTGTCCTGCTCCTGCAGCCTCTTGGCTTTTCTTGCTGCGATAGTTTGGTGGCACCAATGCACAAGGGAGTCAAAAAATAGGAGAAAACTAAAGGAGAAAGACGACTACGGAGTCACTGGTTCTGCTGTCACCCGTTCCAGGAAGGCTCCGGTTCCTCTGCCCCCTTCCCCCCAGGAGGGATGTGATACAGTACTGCTGGAAGAGCCTCTGGGACACTCGTGGAAGAGACGGGAGCAAGGCCGACCCCCCCCTAGACTGTGGGGCGAGGGGGGGGCCGGGAGGGAGGGGGTGCCCGGTTGGGGGGGGGGGCCTGGGGCGGGGGGGGCAGCGGGGGGAGGGTGGAGGATGGGGAGGGGGGGTGGGGGGTGGGGGAACTGGGCGGAGGGGGGGTGTAGATGGGGGCTGGGGGCGGGGGGGTGTAGATGGGGGCCGGGGGGGGAGCTGACGGGGGGTACGAGTTGTTGAGGGGGTACTTGGGGGGGGCCTCGGTGTTCTTCACTCTGGTGAAGTTGATGCAGCGGCCCTGGAACGAGAGAACGGGGAAAAGCAGAGTTACCACTGAGGCAACATCCCAGCTGAGCCACCAACTGTGCCCAAATCCACCCCAGTGCCAGTGCGCCGGGCACAACCCCGGCCCCCACTCCCTCCACGGGGCTGGGAGAGCAACTCCTGTGAGAGCAACGAGAGGGGACACCCCGACACAGCTCTGCCTGCGGAGCAGGAGGAAACCTCACCCTGTTCTCCAGCTCCAGGATCTTCCCAGCACAGCACGGGGCACTCCAGGTCCTGCTGACACTGCAGGAGTCTTTTCCACAGAATCAGGGAATGGTTTGGGTTGGAAGGACCTTAAAGCCCATCCAGTGCCACCCCCTGCCATGGGTAGGGACACCTTCCACTAGCCCAGGTTGCTCCAAGCCCTGTCCAACCTGGCCTTGGACATTTCCAGAGATGGGGCAGCCACAGCTTCTCTGGGCAACCTGTGCCAGGGCCTCCCCACCCTCTGAGTAAAGAAGTTTGCCTTAATATCCAATATAAACCTGCCCTCCATCAGTTGAATGCCATTCCCCCTTGTCCTTGTCCCCCATTCCAGAGCTGGCACTGGAGTCCGTGCACAGCCCATGGTCTGTCCCTGCAGCCACAGATGCCTCTTCCCACACCTCAGCCTTGAACTTCCAACAGTACAAAATCTGGGCTTTGCCCCTTTGGAGCCTCTCTCTCCTTCCCAGTTTTTGTGTCCCTTTCTACCATTTATCAACCAGGCAAAAGGGAAGGTTTGTTTAACAAAGACAGTTTCTTGCTCAGAATTTTTTCTGAAATGCATCCATTCCTCATCGGGATGTCTTGATACTCAAGTGCTTGTGAGAAGCCAATAAACTGCTTTTCTCACTCTTTGGTGCTAAGCTACAGTTTGTTGTACATTTTTAAACAAAACCTTTGCCCCCTGAGCTGTTATTTTTTTCTTTTTTTTCCTCCAAAATTCCACCTGCAAAAGATCCCACTGTAAATACTCGAATGTCAGAATCAGCACTATTGTATTATGGATTCATTCCTTTAGATATGAAATCATCCTAAAAGGCACCAGAGGATTTCTGCGTCCATTCTTTATTTTTTAGACTTGTGAACATGGGCTTATTTTCTGTTTTCCTCTTTCCTCTCCCAAAGTAAATGTTTTTCCTGGTGAAAAAATGCCAAAGGGAGCATTGAGCCCCTGCAGGCTGGAGTAGATTTGTTGGGGTAAAAACATCAGTCATTTAAATCCTTTCTCCAGCTCTGAATCTCCTCCCAGCCTGTGGACAAATGCTCTGCAGGAAGGGCCCGAAGTGAACAAGGGAGATGCTGGGAGAAGTGGTGCTGGGAGGATGTGAGAGGGGAGAGGGGAGCTGGCGTGGAAGGACTGACCCAGGGATGCACAGACAGGGTGACCCAGGGATGCACAGACAGGGATGCACAGACAGGGTGACACAAGGATGCACAGACAGGGATGCACAGACAGGGATGCACAGACAGGGATGCACAGACAGGGTGACACAAGGATGCACAGACAGGGTGACACAGGGATGCACAGACAGGGTGACACAGGGATGCACAGACAGGGATGCACAGACAGAGTGACCCAGAGATACACAGACAGGGTGACACAAGGATGCACAGACAGGGTGACACAGAGATGCACAGACAGGGTGACACAGAGATGCACAGACAGCTCCTCTCCAGGAGCTCTGCCAGCGGGATCTGTGCTCTGGGGATGTGGAGGAACATCTGCCTGAGCCCTCAGAGGGAAGGGAGTTCCCTGCCCAGCACTGGGGCTGGAGGAGCAGCCTCAGCCGAGCTCAGCCTGCCTGGGGCAAGCAGAGGTCCTTTAAGGGAGGCAGAGATTTCCCAGTGCCTTGAAGTGCATCAAGGTGACCCCCCCACCCCGGGCTGCTCCTCTGAGCCCTGCATTTCTGGCTGCAGGAACAGCCTCTGGTCCAACCAGGCTCTCCCTGAGGAACGGGGCTGGGGCAGAGCAGAGCCCCTGGGACGGTCAGAACACACCCCCGGTGATGCCCCTCCCTGAGGATCGAGGCTCAGGCTTGTCAGGTTTGTCCTGACAGCACGACACCGGGGAGGGACAGGGAGACCACGGCCCCCACACTGAGCCACCAATGCTGGCTGTGCAGTGGGGCTTGTTCTCCAGCCCTTGCATAGAACAAATGCCAACACCAAATGAAGTGCCAGAGGGAGCAGGAACGCTCCACACATCCTTCATCTCCAGGGCTGCCCAAACCAGGGCAGAGCACAGCCTGCAATGAGCACAGCCCAGAGCACCCCCGGGCCCATTTGCTCTCCCTGGGCTCCTATCTCTGCTTTAACGTTGTGTTAATGCACTTTGCTGAGATTTTAAGTAAATACCGTGGGCAGGCCTGCTGAGTGAGGCAAAGTCTGACCCCGACATAAAAAAACCCCATGAGAATGTTTTCCTTGTTCCAGTGCCACATCTCCTGCCATGCAACTTTAGTAATTTCAGACCATTTTTTGCACTAGTTTGTTTTCTTTATTTATGATGAGAATAAAATAAACCCGAACAAAAAGCAGCAGAAGTCAGAAATCGTGGCCAGAGAACAAAAAGTTGCAGTTGTTTTTGTATGGAGAGATGCTCTGTCTGGATGCTCTGGGAGTGAGGTTATGGAGCTGCTGGTCCAAATGGGACTGAGCACCGCCCTGAGAGCATTGAGGAGGATGCAGAGAGGCTCAGAAACCTTTGGATTTGGGGCTGGGGCAGGGCTTGAGGACTACAAGCCATTTCATGCTTAAGGCACAGTTCGGAAGGGTAAAGGAGCACATCCTGTGCATCCTGGACACTGGCAAAGATTTGATTTGTTATTGGTGAGAACGGGCTGGGACAGCTCAGCAGTGCCATTATCAGACAAAAGAGGCTCCCAAGTCACACCAACTGTCCCTGCACTGTGTTTGCATCAGTCCTTCCAGTCAGCTATGACCCAGAGAGCCCCTGCTCATGAGCTACTGCAGATATCCACGATCAGAGACGACTCCTTCTCCAGGAATAGGGTTGCTTTGCAACGACAGAGCTCTTTTGTCCACTGTGATTAATTCTCCTGTGTCCTTGCTAACCCTCAGACACGGCCTGTCACATGCTGCTCTGGGCAAGCAGCTGGGCTGGAGTCTGAGCACAGGCTGCTCCGATGCAGGGCAGAGACAGCACAGGGGCACAGACATGAGAGCCAGACCTGACCCAGTCAGCTCAGGTTCAGACTTTCTCTCACTCAGCAGGCCTGTCCCAGGCTATTTACTTAAAATCTCAGCACGGAGCATCACCTCCCTCTGCCCCCTGCCCTGTGCTTTAAGCTGGTCTCACGCCAGAGTTCAAACCTTCTCTCCCTAACACAGGGTGGATGTGCTTTTTCCCTCAGCTCCCACATGCCATTCCCTATCCCCTCCCATGTCCTTTGCTCCCAGCTCACTGTGCTGTCCTGCACTGACAGTGACCTGTCTGTCCTCCTGCCATGCAGTGGGACCTGCAGGGCACCCAGCACGTGTGGAGGGCAGGGACACAGGGCAGGCTCCCCCCTCCCTTGGAGAACTGCCAGACCGAGGGAGCTCTTGTGTTTCATCTCAACATTCCTTTCACCCAGATGGGGGACAATGCCAGAGAGAACTTTTCAGTTCAGATAGACTGAGATGGACTTTGGCAGCTCCACTGCCTCAGAGGAAATGGGGAAGCCAGCAGCTCCTCGGGGAGGAGAACTGTTAGACTGAATGACAAGGGGATGTCCAGGAAACAAATTACTGTGCCCTTGTACGAGGGGCAGCAAATGTTTTACTGGTGCCCTGGGTACAAATGCAAAGCAGGTCCAGGAGGTAGAGAGCTCCTTCAAGCAAAGAGCTGGATGCTAACCCCGTTGTACCTAGCAATATGATAACAAAAGGGCAGAGGTTGTGCCAGCAGAGTGTGAGACAAACAGTTTAACCCTCAAGCTCTAAAGGACTCAGCTCTCTCTGAAACACGTGTCCAGACATGTTTTCCCACCTGCACTTACCCAAAGGGGGGCCTGACTCACAGCTGGGCTCTGTGTATGAACTGCAGGAGGAAAATAAACCCTCAGCATCGCTGACCTGCTCCAGTCAGCACTGTTGGACCTGGAGAAGGGTCTGGATGAAGAGCAGGTTGGTTGACCGCTCACCCACCCACCCAAGGTCTTCCAGGGCTCCTCATTGCCAGCACAGTTCTGTTCATCCCACAGATAATAGAATTGGATGTGGCACTAAAAGACCCTCTAAATAAAGGGGCCCAAATGCCTTGTTCAGCCTTGAGGTCTGGATGCAAAACCAGTGGGAGTGTCTGAGGTACCACAGGTAAGAGGATGTCTCTACTGTCAGTGGGACAGGGACCACAGGGATCACAGGCTCACAGGGACCTTCCCAAAGCTGGGATTTTATGAGGGTCTCAGTGACCACCAGTTATCAGCCCCTCTTGGCTCCCCACCAAGGTGCATCACCTCATTTAGGTGTCCAAATTTAGATGGGGCAGATGTGGAAGATGGTGTCGGAATATCCAGGAGGCAGGAAATGAACCCATTTCCACTGAATGCTACTTTGCATCCTTCAACAGAAAGTCACTTTAAATCCCAGGAGAAAAGACTCCTTAACCAGGTTACACCAGAGCTTTGAGAATGAGGAGCCAATTCTGAGTCTTTCTAGCAGGGAGACAGAAGCCGGAGATCCAGGATGTATGAACGTAGGGAACAGGCTGGATATTGAAAGGCTGCTGTGTCCAACACCTTGGCTGAGTTTTATTTCCCTTTGTGCAGCCACAACCCCTCAGGGGGGAGAGTCACAGCTGTGCCTCAGAAGAGACAATTGAAGCAATATGGAGACATTATTAGATCTGAAATTTAGTGGAATCAGCAAAATCAGCAAGGGCAGTTCACTCTCACATTTTCTGTTGTTTTTCTAGAGAACAGCTCTGGGAGGCTCAGGAACAATCAATTCTGCTCTGAGTGGCCTCACTCTTGCACTTCCAACAGCTGAATTAGGGCTGGAGGTAGGAGCAGTGCCATGGACACTGGGAAATGGGGACTGTCTGTGTCCACAGACACCGAGCTGTGGGGACTGTGTGTGACCATGGACACTGCTGTGTGACCATGGACACTGAGCTGTGTGACCATGGACACTGATCTGTGTGACCACGGACACTGAGCTGTGTGACCATGGACACTCTGCTGTGTGACCATGGACACCGAGCTGTGTGACCATGGACACTGAGCTGTGTGTGACCATGGACACTCTGCTGTGTGACCATGGACACTCTGCTGTGTGACCATGGACACTGAGCTGTGTGTGACCATGGACACTCTGCTGTGTGACCATGGACACTCTGCTGTGTGACCATGGACACTGAGCTGTGTGTGACCATGGACACTCTGCTGTGTGACCATGGACACTGCTGTGTGTGACCATGGACACTGAGCTGTGTGACCATGGACACTCTGCTGTGTGACCATGGACACTCTGCTGTGTGACCATGGACACTGAGCTGTGTGTGACCATGGACACTCTGCTGTGTGACCATGGACACTCTGCTGTGTGACCATGGACACTGAGCTGTGTGACCATGGACACTGAGCTGTGTGTGACCATGGACACTCTGCTGTGTGACCATGGACACTCTGCTGTGTGACCATGGACACTGAGCTGTGTGTGACCATGGACACTCTGCTGTGTGACCATGGACACTGCTGTGTGTGACCATGGACACTGAGCTGTGTGTGACCATGGACACTCTGCTGTGTGACCATGGACACTCTGCTGTGTGACCATGGACACTGAGCTGTGTGTGACCATGGACACTCTGCTGTGTGACCATGGACACTGAGCTGTGTGACCATGGACACTGAGCTGTGTGTGACCATGGACACTCTGCTGTGTGACCATGGACACTGAGCTGTGTGTGACCATGGACACTCTGCTGTGTGACCATGGACACTCTGCTGTGTGACCATGGACACTGAGCTGTGTGTGACCATGGACACTCTGCTGTGTGACCATGGACACTGAGCTGTGTGACCATGGACACTGAGCTGTGTGTGACCATGGACACTCTGCTGTGTGACCATGGACACTGAGCTGTGTGTGACCATGGACACTGAGCTGTGTGTGACCATGGACACTCTGCTGTGTGACCATGGACACTGCTGTGTGTGACCATGGACACTGAGCTGTGTGTGACCATGGACACTGAGCTGTGTGTGACCATGGACACTGAGCTGTGTGACCATGGACACTGAGCTGTGTGTGACCATGGACACTGAGCTGTGTGACCATGGACACTGAGCTGTGTGTGACCATGGACACTGAGCTGTGTGACCATGGACACTGAGCTGTGTGTGACCATGGACACTGAGCTGTGTGACCATGGACACTCTGCTGTGTGACCATGGACACTCTGCTGTGTGACCATGGACACTGAGCTGTGTGTGACCATGGACACTGAGCTGTGTGACCATGGACACTGAGCTGTGTGTGACCATGGACACTGAGCTGTGTGACCATGGACACTGAGCTGTGTGTGACCATGGACACTGAGCTGTGTGACCATGGACACTGAGCTGTGTGACCATGGACACTCTGCCATGGGGGCTGTGTGTGGACACTGGCTGTGAGTGGACACTGGACCATGGGGGCTGTGTCTCCTCTGTCTCCTGTGTCTTCCCTGCCTCTGGTGTCTCCTCTGCCCACGGTCCCTGTCCTGGGAGTGCCCCAGGGTTGCACACTTGATCCCAGCCTTTCCCTTTGTCCTTCCCATCTGGCTGAGGAGCACTGCCAGGGCTGGCAGGGCTGGGTGGGCAGTGGGGCTCTGGGGACAGGAGCCTGCAGGAGCTGCAGCTCAGGGTGGTGGTGGCTGTTCAGGAGAGCAGCTGGAGCCTTTGTGCCCGGCAGGATCTGGGGGCAGAGGTGCTCAGAGCAGCAGGTGCCTCAGCCAAGCTGTGGCATTTCCTGGGAACTCCATGGCCTCGTCCAAGCCACTTCCCACCCCCTCCTGCCTCTCTTTCTGCTTTTGACCAAGTCTGCAAGCTGTCAGGGAGCTGGACTGTCACTGACAGCACCACACTGGGACCTGCACAGACACTGCCTGGGGTTCAGTGTGCTGAATCCACCCTCGGGAAGGATGGCCCCTTCTCCTGGCATGCTGCAGGATTCCTTTGCTCCCTGACCAGCCAGCCCTCTGGCCCCCGTCCCAGCAGGACTCAAACCAGGACGAGGCTTTTTCCTTTGTCCCATTCCAGCCCTGCTCTCCGTGGTTCCAGCTGTTCAGGAACAGGCTCACACATGGCACAGCAAAGAGGGAATTTAGGAAAGGGAAGTGGGTCCCAGAGTAGGGACATGCCCTCCACGGGACTCAGGAGCTCTCTCTTTAACAGACAAAGATGGAGCACATATTTCTGAAGCAAAGATGAAAAATGTTTCTGTTTTTTTTGGTTTCCTATCAAGCTGGAATTAATACCTGGAAAAATATCAACATTTTAAGATCATAAAACACTGGGACTGGCTTCTTTTGCCTGGTTTAAAGAGAGGCCCTGGAAAAGATACGATCCTTAATGTTATTTTGTATGGGTCAATAGTAATTCAGACTTTCCATAAACAATATCCTGGGTTACCCTGCTGTTATGAAAAGGAGGAGAGAGAATTAAAAAGAAATATAGAAATAAAGAGAAGAGAAAGAAGAAGGAAAAGAGAGAGAGAGAGGAAAAGGAAATTTAATAATCAGCCTGTGATTTGATATCTGATACTGACTCAAGCATTCACAAAAACTTGAGGAGATATGGCCAAACAAGTAACAGGCAACCATTAAATATATTAAATAAATGTGAGAGTTACACTAGTGCCTGCAAAGACATGATTTGCCAGACTGCAGCTACTACAAGGGCAAAGCACACCCATGATGGGAGAAACCAACACTCAGTTTTCGGAGGCAAATCCCCCTCCCAAGGATCCCAGGGATGGTTTGAACTCAGTCCAGGCATGAAACTCCCCCAGATGTGTGAGGTGAGGAGTGGGGAGAGGAGGAGGAACAGAGTGGGGAGTCCCAGAGGGTCTGAGAGCAGCTCTGAGCCCATGGGGAGGGGAGGCAGGGACTGTCTGTCTGTCTGTCTGTCTGTCTGTCTGCAGAGCCAACCAGCACAGGCAGCTTATGCTCCTCTCTTTTGGCTCCAGAAGGAACTGCCCAGAGCCAACATGGAGTGAATCCTCTCTTGGGAAAGTGGTCCTTGCACAGGGTACTTTGCAAACCTCCCACCCCAAATGCATCCCTTTGTGCCTGGACAAAGGTGACACTGGGGAAAGAGGAGGGTGAGAATAACCCTGAGGATAATCCATATCTGCTTCCCCCCAGCATTCTGTCACTGGGATCAGCACTGGTGGGGCAGCTCAGGGGTCTCCAGGTGGTTTTGCTGCTCCAAACCCCTGTCAAGGTAACCCCAGATTCCCAGGCAGCTTCTATGACATGGTAAGATTCTGTGAGCTGGAAATAAAGCTGAGCTGGCAGCCTGCTGCCTCTTAAATCACACAAGGAGGTCTGGAGACAGTTTTAGGAAATTGTTAACTCGCTCCTGGGCTTTGTTAGGCAGCCCCTTGGTGAGCTCAGCCTGTGTGGAGTGTGCCTGGCTCTGCCAGGAATCGCTGCCTCCCGCAGCAAGGGGCTCATTCCCCGGCCACCTTTGGGTCTCTGAGTCACCAACCAGCCATTCAAACTGTCTCATTTCATGATAAAATGTACAATAAACCATCACTGCAACTAAACCAGGCCCATCTGCATCTCATTACTAAAGCCAGAGCCTAGAGCTCAGCCTTGCTCACAAAACCTGCCTTCCGAAGGTATTCCTGCCACCTTGGTCACTCCATAAATAATAAATTGGAGACTTGAGCTATTTTCTCCCAAACTAAGAGGAAGACTTCCACTGATAAGGTCATCACCCCAGAGGGGTTCTAATAACCTGGTCTCTCATTGCAGAGGCAGCACTGAGAATGGTGGGTGTTCTGGTTTATCCCAAAAGAGTCTGTGAAAAGCACTGCAGTGTGGGAACATCTGGAGCAGGATCCGGAGTTTTCTCTTGGGTCCCAGTACCAGAAAAGCAGAGTTTTCTGTTGGGTGTAGCCATGCTAGATTTGACTTTCTAACTCCCAGGAACAGAGAGGTACAAAATGGTGTTTTCTGCTGAAGCCAGTGAGGAGGTTTGGGGATTTACCCTAAATGGGAAAGATAAACTTACAAAGAGTAGTGACAAGTAACCTTACACATGGCCACTGAACTCCAGTGGTACCAGAGGCATTCCCACGCTGCAGACAAGCATCCTGCCTGCATTCAGCAGGAAAAAAGCAGCAGAAAACCCACTTTCCTTGATGCCTTGCTATGGTTTGGTCTATCCAGATGCTAAAGCAATGGTTTATATTTGTGTTTATACAACTCTGTTCTGTTCAAGCAACCCGAAAGCTGCACTCGTTGAATACAGGAAAGTAAACACAGTAAAGAACTGGAAATAATGAAGAGCTTACTTAGAGCACCAGTTCAGTCACACTGGCTGGTGACTAAAGCTCCCTATGCACATACCTGTGCACATCCACTGTGCACGTGGGGGCCCTCAGTGGTTCTGCCAATCCAATCTCCCGTTGAAACCCTACTCCTGATTTACTCATCCCTTCCCATCTGTGCCCGGCTCTCCAGACCTGCCACAACCCTGAAAACACCCCCTGCTCTGCCAGCTGGGGCTTGAGACCTCTGACCACACTGTGCAGGACTGCACCAGCTGGGGAACCTTGTGGGAAGGAAACAATCAGAGCAAACTCCTCCAAAAAAAGTGAAACAAGATGATACAACCAAATTGGAGCGTGGGAATGAGCTCAACAGTCTCCATGTCTGGCCCGTGCCAGAGCTGAGGAGTGTGGCTCCCAGAGATGAGGGGGCATGTGCACATCAGCCACAGCCCTGATTGCTTCTGCAGGAGCTGCTTTTGGCTCATCTGTGCTGTGGGATGGGTGTCATTTCCAGGAAGATCTGGTCATTCTTCCCGTTGTCTTTCTGGAAAGGGGGAGCTGGTCTTGGAGAAAGGCTGGGTGACACATCAAAGACACACCTCTGACCTTTCTTGTGGGGGTTGAATAACAAAACCTACTGAGTATGAGGAAAAGAGAGAAAAACTCAAGTGAAAAAGGAAACACATTCTTTTGGCAGCAATAACTGGAACAACTCATCAAGAGCAGTGGTAAACATCCCTCTGGAGAGGCAGAGAGAGCCTTGCAGCCTCCAGAAATCAGTGATCTGAGGAGGATCCTTCTGGCTCCAATTTATCTTTGGGCAAGGAAGACAGGGCATGACTCAGGCAAGGATCTTCCATGGTGTGAATGTGAGATGAACACAACTTGATGGCTGTTTTCACATTACCTGGCTCAGGACAATGACCCTGTGCAGGGCTAATGAAATGGGAATTACTGTTCACTGAAGCTTGTCCTACCAGTGCTTAGTGAGAAATAATTCCCATCCCTGCAATCCCTGTTTGCTGGATTTGCCTTGGATTCTGACATCAGTCCTAAAGGCACAACTTTGTGATTCTGTCTGGGGTAAGTGTTGCCCTGGATCAAGGTATGACTGGGATGCTCCCTTTAGGAGTTGGGTTCTCCCTGTCTCAGGAAGAGGTTGTCCAGCTCAAGGCCCAGCTTGGCTTTGCTCTCCCAGCCCAGAAAAGCCTGATGAGCAGATCTCCAGGCTTTTGGTTTTGGAGCTTTTAGTTCCAGGAAAAAGAGCTAATGTTTAGGTTAACTTTTCCATGGCTGTTAATGGAAAACCACACCACAATAGCGTGTGTGGAAAGGTTACGGTTTTGTTCTCAGGCTCCACAGAACCCCGTGAGCTGGGATGTCAGGATGGGTTAAACGGCAGCTCCTGGGCAGTGCCTGTGTGGCCTTGAGTCTGCAGGGGGAAGAATCATCAGGCAAGCAGTAACAAGGCAAAGCACAGGGGTGTGGGGTGACCTGGGGGTCTGCACGGCTGGATTTGTTCTCAGTCTGAAAAGGGACCATGTCTGGTGTCTAAAGCAGGGGATTTGAAACTCTATCTCCTGGTTTCTGTTCCTTGCTTCAGGAGGAGTTTTCTATTCACGACTCTGAAATCAGACAATTACTTTATTTCTGAATTTCCTCACCTCTAAAATAGGCTCCTAATTCAAAATAAGGGAGGACCCAGGGGAGTTTCCAGGGTGACAGATTTTGCTCCTGTGCTCTGTGATGTTCCTTGTTAATCAGTAATACCTGGCCATCCCCACATCACCCCTCACTGGGGCTACTCTCTAATAAAACACATTTCATGCCTTTCAGTGAACTCACTGGAGGTTTGTGTGGCAAGAGTTTGCTCCTCAGTATCCAATTATGAACAAACAGTTACAGCTTTGGGGATGTTTTCGTTGGATTGTGTGCTCCAGGCCCAGGCTACCTGCTACATTCCTTCTGGTCTTCTTCACACAGCTCTAACAATCCAGCCATGAGTTAAAACAGAATTCCTGTGTGCCAGCAGGACTTAACAGGCTTCACAGCTGCTGCTGAGCCTGCAAAGGGCTGAGTTTGCTGCAGGTCCCTCATGGTGACCAATCCTTGGTGTGACACTGAAATCTGTGGGCTCTGAGCTCCCCATGGCCTGGGAGTCCCTGGTGGGATGTGGCCCTGATGTCCCAGGGGTAGGTGCCTTCTGCTGGTGGGGACACACGGGAGGGGGGGGTTCCTCACTGCCACTCCTCACTGCCCTGTGGGACAGCCTGGGCTCTGCACATCCCTGGCCTCAGGCACCCACAGCAGGGACCTGCAGGTTCCGAGGGACACCGGGACAGCAGAGCTGGCAGGGAAGGAGAGCTGGAGCCCTGGGAGCACAGCAGAGCTCCAGGGAGCAGCACAGGGACAGCTGGAGCTGTGCTGCCACACAGGGGGCTGCTGCCCTACCCTACCCTGCACTGCTGTGTCTCTTCATGGCTCTTCCAGAATGCCAAGTACAAGTTTGGAATGTGTCTGTGTATGACCCAAGGGGGATCAGGAGGCTCTGCAGGTCCCAGGATTTACAGATGTGGAACACCAGGGATGGCTGACCAGGGAGATGCAGCTCCCACACCACCAACATGGTGCTTCAGCCTGTGACACACTGACACTGTCAGTGGGAGCCACTGTCCCATCCTGGACCCACCTGCCTTTGTCTGCACAGCTTTCATCCCAACAGTCTGACACTGCTCTTTTCACACTTGGTGCAGGATATTTGCCCAGGATCCTGCAGGTACTTCTTATTTTCACACCCAGAATGGGGGGCTGACTGGAGAAAGCCAAGGATTGAACTAAACTCTAGTTTAAGTCATGCCTTGGATTACAGGTCAAGCATCTGCTGCTGGTGCCTTGGTTTGTGGGTGGGTTTGTGTGCCTGGCAAGTCCCTGAGGGCCCCTGGTTGCTGATGTAAAACCCAGGGTTCCCCTCACAACCTCTCAGAGCAGATGGACCCAGACACAGTCCAAGTTTTTCAGCTGGGGCTGCTTATTATTTTCAGGAATTCATTGCAATCCCACAGGAAACAATGACCTGGCTTTCCCATAAGGATAAGGAGAGCAAGTCCAGCCCGCTGCTGGAAGCTGCAGGAGGGGAACACAACACCAATGCAGCATCAACATTCACTCAGCAAGAAACAGGCACGGGAGAGATGGGTTTCCTGGACATCTGTCACAAGGTGATTCTCTCTGCAACTCTCTGAATTCTGAGAGAACCTAAACACCTACTGCAGTGTTTCCTGTGAGAATTCACATACCTGGACACTTTTCTGCATCTGGTCTCCTGGGTCGTGCAATTCCACCCCCACAGCACAGAATTACCTCCAGGAAGGGTTTTACTCCAACAGTTATTTCATTTACCCACAGCTGCAGAACTACTCACTCCACACAGAGGAAAGTCTGAACGAGGGTGTTCCACTGGCTTGTTTTGCTCTTTAAAACAAAGGAGGAACCCCTCTTCTTTCTCAGCTCATTACACCAAAGGCTGCCCTTTCCATGAGCCCCCCACAGGAACATCCCCTGAGCAGAGCCTGCCCAGCCCTCACTGCTCTGGAAACCTCAAGTCAACATTACACAGGCTCATTTTTGCCTCAGTTCAAATCATCCTTTGCTGTAAAGCTCAGCTTGTAAAACTCCTTGTGAGGGTTTCAGTGCTGCACTAAAATCTGGACAAGTCCTGTTTTATACAGATTCTCAGAGGAGCAAAGTGCCTGGGGCTGAGGAGGGTGGGAGGGGAAGAGGAACCAGCCTGGAAACACAAGCACCTGCCTGTGTATCAAGAGGGGAGGTGGCACTGAGTTAGATGGACAAACCCCCACCACCATCTATGTGCTTGCACCAAGACTTCTTGTACCAAGACCTCTGGCAAACAAAAATATATCCTGCAAGTTTTGCCCAGTTAGACATCCCTGAAGGTCTCATCCCCTGTCCCCCTGGTCCAGAAGAGCACTGCTCTGACCCTGCAAGGCTTTGGTACTCCCCCTCCCACAGCCCAATCTGCAGAGGCAGTGCCTGCTCGAGGCTCTGACTCACATAAACACACATAATTCATTTTGGGCTGGAACTCTACACCGCTGATCCAGGGAGCCATGCAATGGGTTGGCTTGGAAGGGACTTTAAAGCCCATCCAGTGCCACCCCGTGCCATGGGCGGGGACACTTTCCACTAGATAACAGGTTTCTCCAACCTGTCCTTGGACCCTTGCAGGGATGGGGCAGCCACAGTTTCTCTGGGAATTCCATCCCAGCCCCTCCCCACTCTCACAGGGAGGAATTTCTTCTTTGGAAGCCGCATGGAAACTGTGCTGAGGGAGAATGAACTAGCAAGAAAAGCTGTTCCTTGTGGTTAAAGAGGATTTGAACTACATTAACAGAATATTCCAGCTGGTCTTGCAGATCCCCTGTTTAGTGTTCACAAGAATAAGTACCAGCACATTGTCCCAGTGTTTCTCTCTGTAATTCCCTGGACTTGCTCCTGCCCCTTTCCTTGGACGAGGCCGAGGTTCTGGCGTGATTTTACACCTGGACAGCCCCTGGCACGGTGGGTTTGGTTTAAGCTGATGCCTGGAGCACGTGATCACACCACTGTGATGATCAAGTGAGGTCCCAGGGGATGTGGCAGCACTGTCCCAGGCTTTCCAGCCTAGATTTAATTCCCTTCCATGTCAGCACTGTGTGGGATGTGAGAGACGACGAGTTATTTCCCAGCTCGGTCTGTGAAGTACCCAGCATTCTGCACCACACAGGGAAAGGCAGGGAAAGGACACTTGGTTTTCTGGGAGCTTGAATTTGCCAGAAATAAAGAATCATCCCCATTCCTCAGATGGTGCAGCAGCCAGTGCTGATCTCCTCTGTGAAACACCCAATTATGCAGCAGATTGAAGGTTATTAAAAGAAATAAGAAGGGACAGAGAAGAAGGAAATTTTACTGTCACATGGCGATGATTCAGGCTGGTTTTTTTTTGTCCTCTGCATACTTCAGACACAATAATGGTCACCCACTGAGCTGGGGATACTCAAAGGGCTGTCCCACCAATCTGCTGGAACAGGTCAGCTCCTGGCACTGGTGACAAAGGTGCCATGAGGACAGACTTGGCCAAGTGATTCAGGTCTAAAATGTACAGACCTGGACCTGCAGACCCTGAACCTCTGCCCCGTTACCATCACGTGAACCACAAGGTGCAAACCCTGCACACCCCTGGCTGCTGCTAATCCCTCACATGTACTGCTGAGACCCAGCCCTCGCTTTCCCAAACGCCTGGGGAAAGAAAATCCATGGGATCAGCTGCATCCAGAGGACAGGAAAAGCCTCTGAGGAATGGAAGGTGATTCAGTGGCTGGGCCAAGGTCACCCTGTGTGTCCGTGGCAGAGACTGGAGCGGCTCCAGGCCTTGACTCCCAGTTTAGCACCCAAAGCTCAGACCACACAAACCTCCAGCTCTTTTGGACATCTCAGATCTGGAATTACAATAGCAGGATGCAATTACCAGAGCTATCCATCTCCACGGTGCTTTTCTGCAGCGAAGGTTCACACAATTTGGCTGTAAATGTGTCTTATTTCATACTCTGACTGTTCTGTTTATATGAAGACCAATTTGTATGTCAGCACATGCACACACACATTCTTCCTTTCCCAGTAAAAGAACAACTGTGATTACTTTAATGGGCACATTTTCATGTATTTTGTGGCCTCGCCCTCTCATCACTACTCACCCCAATCTGTACCAGAGCCCTGTCACTGAGATTCATCACAGTATCAGTTTTACGTGATTACAACCATCCTAGTTCTGGAAAAAACCCCTCTCCCTGCACCTTCATTAATTTAGGTAGGATACATCTTTACACATAATGACACATGGGCTTGTTATACTTTTTCTCCATATTTATGCCTTTCTGTATCTATATTTATCTATACAAACACAAAATGAAAATGCAATTAACGTAATAAATTAAAATATAATTTGCCCTCTGATTGAAGAGTTCCTGGCCAAGTCTGAGCTTGAAACACATTTTAATAACCCCATAAATTCCTGACAGAACAATGTTTAACAAGGAAATGCAACTGACACTTCAAAGAGACAAGAATTGTCTGGGTCCTGTGAGCAATTTGCACAAATAAACATTCCTGTGCTCCACTGTAAAAATGATAAAGTTCCCTAAAAAATGTATATATTTTTACATCACCCCATCTGATGATGTTTCCAATATAAAAATAACCTCATTAATGCTGACAAGAATGCAAACCTAGTCTCTCGAAAATGTGAGAAGCCCACAGGAATCCCATGTGACTCTCCCTTCCTTGCCTTATTGGAACCATCTGTGTCTGTTGGTAACCTCAGACCATCTGTCCCCAGGTCTGTCTCCAAAAACTCAGAATTTCACCACCTTTTTATGCATCTCAGCCTTTCTGGGTGCACTTCAAAATGGGTCCTGAGCATCCCTCTCTTTTCCTTTGCTCCGGGATAAGAGGTGCCTTGTTAAAAGCCTCTGCAGAGCAGACCAAGGTTTGCTCCCCGTCTGCCCCCGCAGGGGCTGCAGTGTGACCATGGGCTCTCCAGCTGCTGGAGATTCCCAGGAGCTGTGGCTCAGACTGGTGTCATGCTCTGGACAGGGATGCCTTCCCTTCTGGTAGCTCTTGGAGAGGTCTCAGCTCTGTCTCCAGCACCATCCAGCCCTGCCCCAGCCCTCCCTGCTCACTGATCCCATCGCTGTGCCTGTCAAAGGAGGAAACGGCCCCACAGGGTCTCCACCTTCAGTCACAGGTCCAGGGCCTGAGCAGCCAAGGGGCAAAGACAAGGGACTGTCTGAGGTCACAGGGAGGAGGAGGACTGGAACCTCCAGTCCCCACATTATCCCCTGCAATGGATATAAACTGCAAATGTTCAGTGCCTGCCCCTGTGTCAGAGACTGAAATGGTTAATGACTTTTACAGGCTTTTGACTTGCATGATACCTCTGATGAGCAATTGGGCCCTTCCCTCCCTCCAGTGCTGAAGGTGTGAAATCCTGAAAAGGCAAGAAGCCCAGCTCGCAGGCCTTTGACTGTTGATACCTCTGCTGAGCAATCAGGCCCCTCCCTCCCTCTGCTAATTTGGAAAGGCGGGAACCAGGCAAGACACAAAAAAAAAACAGCACAGACCCGGGAGATGTTTGGAGGCTCGAGGCACAGCCCGTGACACTGACCATGGATATAACTCACAACTTCTTGGAGTGTGGGGGCTTCCTTCCTTCACCCCCAGCGGATCAAGGCCACCACTTCAGACATGGAAGCATCGTTGGACCACGTGGGCGGTGACTATATATAGATCTGTCCACCCTCAGCTCTTCTTTCTCTTACTTTCCCTTACTGTCATCCTGGGTTTTTTTTTTCTCTCCCCTATGCATTTTCTTCGCCCCCCAAAGGTTATCTCTGTATCACATTGTTGTATGACAGCACCCAAACTGCTAGCATGCCTGTTGATACAGAATTGTTAAAATAAACCTTGCCAGTATATGTTTTCAGACACCGATTATTTAGTGTCGTTTCACTTTAATCCACCCCAAGGGAATTATTGATAAAAACCTGAGTTACCCCCTCCCCCCCTTTTCCTGGGGCGGGTCGTAACACCCTGCAGCACTGTCTGGTTACAGACTGATGTGAATCTCAGGGCAGGGGACATCTTTCCTGACAAATCACAGATCCCTGGAAGCTGTGTGGGCTGCAGCAGATAAACAGCAACAATTATTCAGTGTGGGGTTTGAAGTGGAATCCGTGTTTCATTCTATGCAAGGAATCTTCTGAGCAGCTCAGCTCGTGTGCTGGCAGGGGATGCAGTCACCGATTATAGCGAGGGATTGCTTATATATGAAAATGATGTAACCCTGGGATTCAGTCCAGCTCCTTTCCAGGCTCCAAAGCAAACAGAGATGCCTTTCAGTTATTTTTCATCTGGCTTCACTTTTTTATCTTGATCAGTGGGTGAATTAAGGAGCCCATTCGACAACACTAAGTCTGAAATCTGCTTCCCTTTGTTCAGAAAAGAGAAGAGAAGGAAGGAGGTACAAACTGCTATCAAAACAACTCCTCCTTGTAGCTTTTAGGAATATCATATGGTCAAAGGCTCCTGTCTGCAAATTTCCAGCTCCTCTTCACTAGCCATAAAGTTTGCCTGCAAGGGTTTGGATGTTCATCCAGCCTGAGAATGCTCCATGCTGTGGGTGTTTGATCGGTGGCTCCATTTGAGGCTGCTGGTTCCTGGGGGATGCCTTGCTAATCCCTGGCTCTCTCATTCCCAGGGCATGTCCATGGCTGGCAGCATGTCCAGAGCTGGCAGTGTGGGCTGCTGGTTTCAGCTGAGTCTGAGGAGTTCGTTCAGTCTGTGTTGGGAATTCCCTGGAGCGGCCGCACGGTCGGACTGAAATGGGGCTGGTTTGGAACTGCCCTGGGAGACAAACCAGAGCCCAGCATTGCTGAGAGGAGCTGGGATGGCAGTGATGGGTGACCTGGGCCCTGCAGCACCCTGAGAGAGGAGAGCAGGCAGAAAAAGCTGGAAAACTGGAATTGCCCTGTCCTAGACCTCCAAGGGTTCTGTCCTCTGAGAGCAGCAGGGCTGGGTCTGCACTGGGCACCTGGGCTGGAGTTCAAACCATCTGTGCCTCCACTTTCAAACACACCACTGACTTGGACTGGTCAGAAGCAACTTCCATGGCCCCTTTGCTGCCAGGCTGGGGAGAGCATTCCTTTAGCTGTGCTTCCCAGCAGAACAGGATCAAACCCAAACCTGCCAATGGGCACTTCTGAGAGCCCACAGACACTGCTGAAGGTTTGGCAGCCTGGTGAGGACCAAGTCTGTCCTTGTTGTGCCCCTGATCCAACAGAGCTGTATAGAATCACATGGACAGGACACAGGAATTTATATCTGGGCTCACCACTGCCAAAATGACTTTGACAGCTCTACCCCTGGCAAACCCTGCACCAGGAGCAGAGGGATGGGAGAGCATCCAGGAGTCTGTGTGTGCATGTGCAGGGCTGCCTGGGTGTGACTGTCCTCCACATGCTGTCCCTCAACACCTCCTGCACCAGGAGCAACTGAACCTGTTGGATCCATCCTGTTGGCCCCAGTGCAGGTCAGGCTGGGGAGGTAACATGCCAGCTCTCCGAGCCTATGTCAGAACACACCTCCCCAGTACCTGTCACCATCACACACCCACCACTGGCTGCATCCCTGGGACCTGGCCAGGCCTATAAATAAATGTTCCTGCCAAGGAACCCAGTGCCTAGGTCACAGAACCATCACAAAAGGGGTCCTGACTTTGGAGAGCAAAGCTGTGGCTGTGAGGGCTGTTCCAAGCCAGAGAGATTCCAAGAACTATGTCCTGGGTTGGATGAAGGGAATGGTGGAGATGATACTAAACTTATATTATCAGACACCCACTGCAGAGGAAGGGTTGTGTTTATATGCAGTCCAGAGACCCTCTCACTGGGATTCTGGTGAAAGTCTCCCAAGTGATGGCAGGGATTGGATCCAAGCCCATCCAGCCCAGCCCTGACTTCCCAGGCAGGGAATTCTGGCCACACAGCTGTTTGCATGGAGAGAAATTTCCCATCATTGCAGTGCAACATTTGCTCCTTTTCTTTTGCAGCACTGCCCTACAGACACAGGTTTCATTTCAAAAAGGATTTGCTGCGGAATTGCTCCTTTCCTTGGTATTTTTATCTTGCTAGGAAGGCAGGCTGCTCTCCCTGCCTCAGGACTCTGCTCTGAGGGCACTGGCAGCTGCAGTCAGCACTGGCAGATGTTTCCATGCTGCCATTCCCATCAATTCAGCACTGACCTTCCCCCTGGATTTCCAGTCACACCAGAGCACTGATGTGTTTTATGAGATAATATTTGATGTTTGCTGACCTGGGAGAAGCCATGAGCCTTGAAACAGCCTGAATCCTGCAGCCTTTGTATCCTAAGATTGGACACACATTTAAATTTCTCTTAGAAGAACAGTAGCACAGAGGAGAACAGAAGGGGTTTGGCAGGGATCCAGCAGGGCTGAGAGTGTCCTTATTCCGTGAGGTGCAGATTTTGCAACTATTTTTGCAGCCTTTTGCTTTTCTTTTTGACTAATTTGGCTCCCAAAGCACAGTTGAGTTTCTGGCAGTTCAGTTTACAGCAGTATTGCCTCATCCATTCCTGGTCCCTGGCACAGAAGCCTCTAAATATTACAAAGCCAACCTTCCCGATGCCCAGTAAATTCACTTTCTACAGCTACAAAGAAGAAAGTGAGGCAGGACAGACTAAATCATCATTCAAATGATGGGAATGTCTATAGAAAGATGGGAGATGAGTCAGAAATGGCACAGCTGAACCCAGTGCTTGAAAGCTGGATGCTTCTCCTTAGTCTGAATCTGAAATAGGGAAACAAAACCCCCACATTTTTGCTGAATAAGAAAGTGGAAAACCCAACCTAATTCTGCCATTTCAGCTGTGTAAACTAATGAAAGTCACTGCAGAGTCTCACAGTGAGGTCTCATCCTGGTTTTGCCAGTGCTGGGGGGGGGTGACATCACCTGGAGTTATGTCACTGCTGCAGAGGGACAAACACAAAGTGCTCCCTTCAATCTGCAAGTGGTCTGTAACACGTGGCTGTTCAAAGCAGCCAAACACTCAGGCTCATGGAAGGAAAACAAATGTTCTAAGAGCAGTCTACCCTTACAGGAGAGTCTGGAAGTGCTTCACATCTACACAGGGAACTGCCCAAACACAGGAGTGAGCTGGAGAGAAACAGGTATTTCAGCAGCTCCAAGCCTGGGTGCATTTTCAGCCAGTTCCTCTTTCACACTAAATCACATTGTACCAGGTCAGAGATCCCTTAGAGCACAACTCACTCATAAAGGGCTTAATTTACTCTGAGGGTGGATCACGTAACACCTGTATGGGCTGATCCTGCTGGTGCTTGTTGTGACAGGACACAGGGACATGTCCAAGGGACATGTTACCGAAAAGAGACGGAGCCTCCTGGTAGCTGCATCAAGAGGAATTGCTGGGAACTGTTCCAGTGGATTCTCCCCAGTAGAAATGAAAGTGGCACCTGCCATACAAATAATTTTAGCTTGTTAAGTCAAAAAAATTATTCACAGGACAGGCTTTCTTCAGACCCTGATTTCTGAGGGACAGTTGCCAGGCACCAGCAATCTGTATGTTACCAGCTTTTCTCCCAGAAATCAGGATCAGTGAAGGCATTTCAGCAAATCTTCCACTGGAAGGAATAAAATATTAAATCTTCTAATTCACAATGGGTCACTGGGCCTGTATTCAACAAAACTCCTCACAGGGAGCCAAATGTTACAGACCTGTGATTCTCCACCAAAAAACTGTTTCCTGTACAGTTGAATTTCCTGAAGTCTTCACAATGTTGCAGATACACTTTGAGACAAATCTATTCCTGAAGCTACTCCAAGCTCTGTTGTTGATTTGTGTCAGAGGTGTGGAACCGACTGCATAAGACATTCATATAACTGACATTTTCCACCATGAGATGAATTTAATGAAGGAAAATCACAGACCATAGAATATCCTGAGTTGGAAGGGACCCACAAGGATCATTGATCCAACTCCTGGCCCTGCACAGACACCCCAACAATCCCACCCTGTCACTGAGAGCATTGTCCAAATCCTCCTGGAGCTCTGGCAGCCTTGGGGCTGTGCCCACTGCCCTGGGGAGCCTGGGCAGTGCCCAACCAGCCTCTGGGGGAAGAACCTTGTCCTGAGATCCAACCCGACCCTGCCCTGACAGCTTCACGCTGTTTCCTTGAGTCCTATCAACACATGTCAGAATATCCCTTCCTATTCATTAGAATTCCTTCTGTGGCTGACTGAGAGCAGCTCTGTGCCCCAGGGGCAGGACTGTGCTGGGCTCTTGGGTGGGTATTCCTGCCCCTGCCCCGGGACAGCTCATCCTGGCACCGCATCGGCCAAACCACACGAGCTGCAGCCACACACAATGCTGACAGACCTGACTGGTTGTTTCTGAGCTGGGCTCAGTGCCTGCCCTCAGTCCCATGTGCCAAGGCAGTCAGGAGCCTCAGAGGAATGTCCCTTCTCCCTGCTGTGAGGAGATGTTCTGAGCACAGTACCTTGTCTCCTGGCTGAGGGCGCATCACAGACACACGGTCGTATCCTTTCCGCAGCAAGACCCAGAGAGCGTCCAGCTTCCCCTGGAACCAAGAGAAACAGGGTGTTTGTTATGCTCTGTGCAAAGTGCAGGGCAGGGACAACACAGCTGGGACCCACACAGGGTTTACTCAGTCGTTTCCAGTGCCCATAGAAGATGCTGAAGAGCAATGTTTTCTCTCACAGACACTTGCTGCAAGTGCAGAGGAGCTTTCAGATGTCTGCCAGACAACAGTATCCATGTACCCAACCTTTCCAAAGTGACTCAGATACCACCTGGACTGAGAGAGAGACTAACACCTACTCAGCTCCTGACACCATCACCAGCAAAATGCCAAAGCAATGCAGAGAGCGACCAGGGGAATTCATACGATGCCTTTCCAACTGTGCCTCCTCCCCTGGCTGAGAGCTTGTCTCTAGGTCTGGGTGACCACCATGACATGTTAAAAATTATTTTGATTTATGTCTCAAAACAAGCTGCTGGGGAGAGCTGAGTGAGAGCCCATCCCTCCCCAGTGCCAGGGCAGCTGAGCCCAGCCTGGTGTTGTGTGGTGGCCGCTCAGTCCCTCCTGCCAGCCAGCAAGGCAGTCACGTCTCCAGCTCCCACCAGGCTCCCCCCGCCCACCCCGTGTGCCAGCTCAGATCTGCAGCTTTTCCAGTCAGCAACACCCGTCTGTCAAGGCCCTCCAGCCCCAGGAGCTCAGAGGCTGCCCCAGCACCCCAGTTCTGAGGAGCTGCTCCCTCCCGGGTGGTCTCACACCCTGCAGCCCCTCCCCACACGTGTGCACATGCAGGGCCCAGACGGGCTGCGCTGAACCCCCAGCGTGTTGAAAGGTCTCGCTGACAGTCAGTCTGGTTGATTTGTGTGGTCCCTGCCCCTCCTGAGCTGCCTCCTGCCCTGCAGGCCGAGTGTTCAGCCCTGACAGGAGCTCAGAGCCACAGCACACGCCAAGCCTGTGGTTACTCTGCAAACGAGCTCAGCAAGGCCACAGGAGAAATGTCCCCCAAATCATCTGCTCTGAAACGCACGTCTGCTGCTGAGGGACTCCTGCTATATCCCCACTGCAACAGGCCAGGGTGTCACTGGCACAGTGGACTCAGCTCCTAGAAGACCTGCAGGAGGGTTTACAGGAGTGCAGCACCTTGGCTGGCTCCGTGGAAGGCTACAGACATGTTACAAGTTCAAGATTATTTGATCAAACTCTACTGCCATTAACTTTGCCATTTGGCCCTCTGTCTGTTAGGTGCACAACACCCAAAGATTTGTAAAAATTTCTGGAGAGGGTTAAGAACAAACAGTATTTATTAATGTTTCCACAAGTATTGTTCCAAATGCTCCATGTGCTGTGATATTAAACCACGATCAAACTCCCCACCAGTAACATTCAGTGCACTTACTGTACCTGCAGAGCCAGAGACAGGATATTCTGAGAATGGACAAAGTTGTCCTTTGGTACAAAACTATCTCCTGTGGATGAGCAGATCAAACCTGAAGACCAACCCCTGACTGGACCCAGAATCTCCTGTCTGATCACTCCTGTTTCCTTGAAACAAAGCCCACAACACTTTTGTGAGAGCAGAACTGCCTCGTGTAACTATTGCGGGACAGGATTAACAAATGGAAATGTGAGCTGGACATGTCAGAGGTGGCGGGGAAAGAGTCAGTGGCATCATTAAGAGCAAGGCAGCTTGTTTTCTGGAGAGCCTGGGTTTGGGCAGTGAACTGCAGGGCCTGGGAAGGCAAGAGCTGGGTGTTTGGAAAGTCCTCAGTGACTTTGGTTCCCTGGTATCCAAACACTCAGTGCACTCCATGTGTGCTCTCCCCTTCATGGGGAGAATCTTTCCCTTCCCTTTTCTAGGAACCATAATCCTCTCTGAGACCTCTGTTCCTCAACCAGTGCATGGAGCCAATGGTTCAAAGCTTATTTGGGAGCTGGAGACATGGGTGGAGACAGACAGACACACAGAATGCATAGAACTTGTTTCCATAGGATACTGGGAAAAGACTTCCCAAGGTGAGAGCCAGGAAAGTCTGTTATTCTCAAAGGAAGAAGCAAGAAACTTCTCTGTCAGATTCTTCTGCATTTGGACAGCAGAACCCCTCAGACCTGAGAGAAGCCATCCCTTCTATCCCAATCCATCTTTCCTCCTACAGCAGAGCTGGTGGAAGCTCTTGATCTCCTGTCCACTCTGACAACTTCAGAATTAAGTACCTTTTTCTTCCAGTTTTCCTTTAGGAAACCAGAGGCAAAATGACAACTTTCCATGGAACAAAAAAAGTCCTTTTTACTCTGCAGTCCTAATTTCCAAGAATGTACCAGGATTTCTTGGGAAAAGCCAAGAGCTCCATCTTTGGGAGTCTGATTGGAGCCTCAGGGTCTGCCTGAGACATCTGGGTGGAAGGGAGGGAGTGTGCATATGGAAAGGATGATGTTGGTTGAAGAAATGAAATGGCAATGCATCCATGTGGAAATATAAACCCTTCTGTGCTCTCCAGTGGATGGGCTGGGCCTGTGTCTGGGAACTCCTCTGCAGCTGAAGCACAAGGTCACTTGGAGAAAAAAGAAAGGTCTGGAGGCAAATAAAGCCTTGAGTCCTTTTAGATCTGAAGCCCAGAAAAAAGAACCAGTGAGAGCAGATGACAAATGAAGGAGGGCACAGTTTCAGGCTTTGCTTTAACATGAACCCATTTTCTTCTGAATTCATGGCCAATTCAGCACCATTTTGGCCCTGGTACCTGATCTCACAGTGCTCTGAGACCTTGTGGTGTCAGTCAGAGGCAGTTTTGTAACCTGTCTGTAAATCCAAGCTGCACTTGGGCCTCTTCCAGAAAGCTTTGTGAACAGGGACAGGAGGGACAAAGGCTGGAGAACGTTCCAGGGACACGGGGAGTGGCCCCATGGAGGTTTCACTGGGGTTTCTTTTTGAGAGCAACACTTGTTGCTTCAAACTTAGGTTGTAGTGAGGTGGGGGTCAGTCTCTTGTTCCAGGTAACAAGTGATAGGATGGGAGGAAATGGCCTCAAGTTGTGCCAGGAGAAGTTTTAGATTGGACATTGGGAAAGATTTCCTCACAGAAGGAGTTGTTTAGCCTTGGCACAGGCTGCCCCGGGCAGTGGGGGAGTTACCATCCCTGGAAGTGCTCAAAAAACTTGAGGACATGAGTTAGAGGTGAACATGGTGGTGGTGCTGCATTGTGGTTGGACTCGAGGACCTTAGAGGTCTTTTCCAGCCTCACCAATTCCCTGATTCTCTGATTCACGTCCATCCACGTTTTGTGCTGTCCCTCCCTGTCAGATGAACTGGGGATTTGGTGAGTTGCTTAAGAAGTTTTTAGATTTGTCATTCTCCTTGGATTATCTGCACTGACTTTTCAAACAGCTGAAATGACATTTTAAAAGCGGGATAATCCAGCTGGCACCATGCTAAGGAGTCACAGCAGCAAATCAGGATAGCAATAACAATAACCACAACCCCTTAAGTATCAGTAGCCACATTTGGTAGCAAATAAATCTCTGGAGCATTTCAAAAGGGAATCTAATCCACTCTCAGCTGTCTACCTGTTTATAGACATGACTCTGGGAAGATTAAAAAAGAGAGGGAAGAAGAACTCCATCACATAAACTCCAAAGGGCTGAACACTCCAAGTACAGGCTGGTACTTGTGCAGCATGGAGAAGAGGAGGCCTGTGGCCAGTAAGATGACTGGCCCTAAAATGTGAATTTCCTGGCTCTGTGTCAGATTCAAGAGACCTTGTTTTGCTGTTCCTGAGGTTTAATTCATCGCCCTTCTCCTTTACCAAGGATTTTTTAAGCAGCTTGTTACATGCATATTTATCTCTCTCCCAAAGAGGTTTTTCCACTAGCAGGGTGGAGGGGGTGGAAGTTCAACATCTCCTTTAACCAGAGGAGCCAAGTGCACTTGGATCAGGGGATGAAGGAACATTCAGGCTGAGTATCAGGAGCCATTTCCTGTGGGTGAGTTCTGGGAGTCTATGAATATTCTCCCCCAGAAGTGATGGAAGCCTCTGTGTTACTTTAAACCCAGACTGGACGAAGCAGAGAAGGATGGATCCACCCCAGCAGTGCTGCCCTGGGGAGGTCCAGCCCTGGGGAGCTCCCAGGTTCTCTCTCTTCACCTCCCCTGACATGGCTCCGTGAGAGCTTCCCTGAGTAATGCCAAATTCATCTCCAGGTGCTCCCAGGACAAGAGCTTCTGCCAACAGTGCTGAGCAATTTGGCCAGTTTTGCCAATTCCCTGTAGGACAGCAGCATCCTGCTCCATAGGAATTCCTGGTTCTTCCTGGTTTTGATGAGTGCTCATGATTGTACATGGAGAAAGTGCTGGATGCAGTTATCCTGTCTCCATACACTGGCCTTTTGGGTGTGGATCAATCAGGGGAGTGGTGCCAATTAATTATTAGGTAAATTCTTGTCCAGGCTAAATACTAATACTACATACTATCCAGATGTGGAACACCCCAAAGTTTTGGGAGTGTTTGGATATCAGGCCTTGGATTGGAACTGTCCTTTTCCTGTATGCACTTGGAATGGTAGATAAGAGAGATATTTCTAAAGGAATTAAGAATATATATCACCCATTAGATACTCTTAATATTTGTAGGCCCCCTTATAACTGAATCCTTGTTGTTATGAAGCAAAAGCTGTTCCAGAGTCAGAACTGAACCTGAGCCCTACATACATTGAATCTTTCCTCCAAGACTCTCTTGAACTTTGGAGAGCTTCCAGTTGGGACACAAATCTGCAACAAATCTGACTCCTCTTTTCAGAACTGATTTCCCACCATGCAGAATAAACCCTGAAAAATCACTGAAGGTCTCCTGTAATTCAACAGCTTGAATTGGGAAAGGGGAGAAACTCAGCAGCAGCTCGTGTGGGAAAGGCCCCAGCTCTCAGTGGGTTATCTCAGGAAGTTGTGCCCACATATTCCTGAGCAGAATTCAGGGCTCTTGGAGTTAAATCAGTGCTTGTCAGCTCAGTGGCAAAAAGCAGCCCCACTGTGTCTGTCTGCTGAGTGAGGTCACTTCCAGGAGCACATGGGGCAATCTCCCAGATGGAGCTCGTGTGTTTTACAAATGCACTGATGCAAAAGGACAAAGCAGTGCACTGAGGAACAAAGGAGCAGCTCTGTGGGACTGGGTGTACTCCACTCCCCTCCCGAGCTCACAGGATTGACTCCAACCTGTCCCAGTGTGGGATGAACAACCTTCATGCACGGTGAAGTCATTACACCACCACTGCAAGGCTCTGCTCTCAGATGACTCCCCTGTGCATCCTGGCCATTCCCACCACTGGATCTGAACCAGCTGCAAGATCAATGGTCGAGGAAAGCCAAAACATGTGACTTGCCCAGATTCCTGTGGGCACTGCCTGGAGCTGAACAGGAACAGGATCCAAAGCCTGGAACCCTGGGTGTACTGCAGGGTGGAACATCTCACTGCCTTAAGTTTTCTAATCAAGTTTAAGGTGAGCTCTATGCACTGCAATGTTCCTTATGTGTGTTACACACACCCCCTTTGCAGGTAAATGGCCCATAGAGGGTTTCTAAGACCCTAAACCAGCATCTCAGCTCTTCAAACCCAAGTTCTTGTGGTGCAAGGTTTGCACTTGGATATGAATTGGGTGTTTTCAGTCTTTTCTGAGCCTGATAACTACAGTGCTGCTTCAAAAACCCCAGACTGAAGAGACGAGAAGGGCATCAGCATTTCCCAAAAGAGATAAACCTGAGATTATTTTCCCCTTTTCATTAGAGCAGTCACACAGTTGTTAAGCTGCTCTCCTTTCCTGAGGACAGCTGAATTAGTCCTGGATGCAAGACATCAGCTCTTTGACGTTGCAGTGCCCCCACAGCACTCCTGGATGGTGCAGTTAATACCTGTTCTTGTGGTTTGTTCCCCACAAGCAGCATCCCCATGTGCAGGGAAAAGCTCTGCTCCAGCTCAGTTCTCAGTTGCTCTGTTCTGTTCACTGCCAACCATTTGTGTCAGGGAGGACAAGCTGGGGAACAGCTGCCTGTCCTGGGGACAGATGGCAGGGAAGGAGAGTCCCCCCATTCCTGGGGTCCCTGCTGGGCAGGTTTGCACTGATGTGACCTGGCATTTGGGGGGAATTTGACCTTCCCCCTCCAAGGCTCTAATTCATCCCAGTCCTTGTCCTGAGGCGAGTGTGCTGCCCTGTGAGCCCTGTCTGCTGGCACACACCCATCTGCTGGGCTGCAGCCCTTGGTCTGCTGAGGACAGCCCTCCCTGGGGACATTCAGCAATTTGCTTCCTATTTTCCCCCCTCTTTCTAAGGAAAGGATTACAGAATCATGGAATTGTTGGGGTTGGAAGAGACCTCTGGAGATCATCCAGTCCACCTTCCCTGCCCAGGCAGGGTCACCTGGAGCAGGTGACACAGGAACACATCCAGGTGGGTTTGGAATGTCTCCAGAGAGGAGACTCCAAACTCCTCCCTGGGCAGCTGTTCCAGGGCTCTGCCACCTCTGAGGAAAGCAGTTCTTCCTCGTGTTGG
Source organism: Chiroxiphia lanceolata (assembly GCF_009829145.1). Taxonomy (NCBI): domain Eukaryota; kingdom Metazoa; phylum Chordata; class Aves; order Passeriformes; family Pipridae; genus Chiroxiphia; species Chiroxiphia lanceolata. The sequence continues at coordinate 676,433 of NC_045664.1, forward strand.
GATGGAACTTCCTGTTGTTTAGTTTATGGCCATTGCTCCTTGTCCTGTCACTGGGCACCACTGAAAAGTCTGACACCATCCTCTTGACACCTTTTTGAGATATTTATATGCACTGATAGATCCCCTCTCAGTCTTCTCTTCTCCAGACTAACTAGGCCCAGCTCCTGCAGTCTGTCCTCATTAGAGGACAGTTCCTTAATCATCTCTGAAGAAGATGCTATTGATTCCCTACATCTCAGGGAATGTGCAGTGTGGACCCTCGGGAGTGCAGTCGAGTCTGAAAGCACTTCCCAGAAGCTGCTACAACACCGGAGGAGATCAGGGTCCTGTTCTGGCCTAAGAAAGCAAACCAACCCCAAAACCTGCTCATCCATGTGGGAAATCCCCACTGCCCCACGTGGCTCCTTTCCACAGCACATCAGGTGACTCTCTCGGGCACAGCTCCTCCAGCAGCACCTGGAGGCCTCAGGTTTGTGATCCTGGCCCTGGGTGTGACCCCCTCAGCAGGGATCTCCTGAAAGCCCCCACAGCACAGCCCCGGGCTGGACGTACCTTGATGGGCGAGTACCACCTGCGTGGGGAGGAGGGTCTGCGCATGCTGCTGGCCAGGCTGCGGGGCTCGGGGAACTCGTACTCCTGCTCCGGCATCTTCACCCGCGCGTTCTTGGCCTTCTCCAGCTTGGCCCCTTCCTCCGTGGAGCCCTTTTCTCCCCAGCGCACCTGGAACGGGGGCCAGCACAGCTTAGAGCAGGACCTGCTGCACAGTCACCTCCCTGCTGGGACGGCCAGGTCCTGCTCTGCACTTCCCAGGGTCCAGAGCCAGGGGAACAGCAATGCACGGGCTCTGCAGCTTGTTTCTGGACTACACTGCAAACTGTGAACTCCTCCTTCACTGTGATTGATCAGGAATGTGAGAGTGGGGAAGATTTTCAGAGAAACTAAACCCATCTCCCTGTACTGTGTATGGAAACACTGCCCCTGTGTCCCAGGGATGGAGGAGGATCTTGCTTTAGTGCAGGAAAAAGATGATCCCATACTTCAGGAATCTACGGTTGGCTCTCAAATATTCCTATACAAAACCCAACTTGGGCTCAGAGGTACCAAAAAAGCTTAAAGAAGTTTGTGCTTATCCCCTGAGTTTCTTCCTGGGTAAATTGCAGGGGGAATCACAGCTCAGTTCTGGTTCATGCCCTGGGATTTAATTACCTCCATCCGTTTGATGCCTCCAACTCCTCGTCCACCATAGTAAGAGGCATCTACTGTTGGCCATTTCTTCTTTGGAAGGCCATCATCATCTTCTTCCTACAAAACAGAGGGAAGGGATGGCATTGTGAGGAAGAATGACCATGGATGGAAAGGAATAAACAGTCCCAGGCTGTGTTGAGCCTGCTGGAGCCAGGGCAGGCAAGGTTCTGGTCTCTCCCTCTTAATTTTCCAGAGGATGTACACTCATGAAGAGAAAATGTTTCATGATATAAACACCACCACCACTTGAAAGGTACAGGCCAGCTCCAGCAAGAACGAGATTTTTGTCTTTTTGTGTTGTTTTTTTCAGGAGACTGTCTTTCATCATGTTTAAATTCACGGAACTAAATTGTTTCCAAGTTGTAAAATCATTGAAAAAGCCACCAAATTAACAGTCAGCAGAGCTCAGGAGCTGGGGTGTTGTGGCTGCAGGGCTGGGTGATGTGCAGGGACTCACTTCTGCCATCATTTCTGCCTGTGAGAGGGGAGGCCCACCTGCTGCTGCTCGGGGCTCCCTGTGCTGCAGGAACCCTCCAGGGCCCAGAGAAATCATCATTTTGTAGTTCAGAGCTGACAGAGTGGGGAGAAAGACCAAGACAGCAAGGCCATTTGCTCCTGAGTGATGGCAGACTAGGGGTACCTTTGAGAACAACCCCAGCAGGAATGCCCAGCGTGGAGATGAGGTTTATTGGGATGAGGTGGCCAAGAGTAATGGGATGGAAAAGTCACAAGAATGGAATTAGCTCCTATAGTGAACTTGTGCCTCAGCTGGGGAGGCTGCCCATAGAAGTCCATGTGGCCTCAGGGAGTCCTGTGGCTTATGCCAAAAGAAAGTCAGGCCCTGTGTGACAACATGAGGCTGAAATTCTGTGTTCTGCCCTTACACACTGCAGGCACCTCCCCCACCTGCTCAGCACCCTGGTCTTGTGATGACATTCGGATATGGGCAAATTAACAGCTCCAGAAAACCTCCTTAAGTTTATTTAAAAAGAGTCTGCTGAAGCTTTAGTGAGTGTACTTAATACTTTGTATTCTCTGTTGCACTATATATAGGGCAGAGTGTAAGTGGAGCTCTGATAGTGCCTTTCCCTTTAATTTCTACAGCTCAGGCTGTGAACTGGCAAAGAAGAAAAGCAGAGTTCATCAAAAACGTGAAGTATTTCCTGTGAAAAATGTGGAGAGAAAAGAAAAATGGTCCCTCTCTCTTTTTTCTTCTCCTTTTTTAAATTTTTCACAGGGATTTGGCAAAACTCCAAAACTTAGGAGCTTTCCAAGACGGGAAAAGCCAAAAATACTTTGAAATTGAAACTCCCCAGCAGGAAAACTGAAAAACTGGGGGGAAAAAAATCCAAGACAAACTGTGCTTTAGATGGTAAGCAGAAGCATTTCTGTTTATCAAAGTACACATAAATTGGGCTGCAAAATTTGTCCTGATCTAAAGGAAGAGTGAAGGTCTTCACTCTGTGTAGCTGATCTCTTTCTCTCACTCTGGGCAGAGCTGCTGAGGCTCTTTGCTGCAACCCAAGAACTTAATATCTCTGCATGAAGTTTTCCAGGAGGACTTTTTTAAAAAAAAAAAAATAATTGAAGCAAAGCCATCTAAATATTTTCCTTCAGCAATTCTCTTTCTCTCTCTTCAGTTTAGCACAGACTGGACTTCTCACAACAGGAAATACCAGAGTTTAGGAAATCTTCCCCACAAGCCCTTAAAAGCCCTGCAAGTCCCTTCAGTGTGAGAGAGGAGCCAGAACAGAGTGAGGCACAGAGAGACATCAGCGGCCACTCGAAAAACAAAGGAGTCACAAGTTTTCTGCAGAATGAGTCTGTTTACGTGTTTGCAAGGGCATGGGAGGTTTTGCAATACAAGCAAAAAAAACCAACAAACAACGCACCCCAGCAGTGCTGTCCTGCACACTTGGTCAGTGTGTGAGGAGCTGAAGGAAAGCAACTGGAAACGGGGGGTCAGGGGAGGGAAGAGCAGAGAAATGGGGAGCAGGAGGGAGACGATCCCCCTGCCCAGCACCCCAGCCCAGTGCCCTGTTCCCAAGGGCTGACCAGGGCTGAATTCTCCCTTCCCGGCTCTGGTTCACCTGCCGTTTCCTACCTGTGGTTACACAGGGTTTGCACCTGAGGCAGAACTGCAGCAGCAGCTCCAGCTCTGACCCAGCTGCAGCACAAAAAACAGCCCTGGAAAATCCAAGTGCATTTAAGGATGCTGGAAACTGACTGTACAGAACTCGGCAACTTTCCACCCCCAAAATCTGCTTTAGATGGAGCTAGAGTTTCTCTTACAAAATCAGAAGGAACAGGACAGAGCTGCATTTCACAGTCAGAGATCCAGATTCATCACTGCTGGACTGCAGAAAACAAAGATCTCTGTTTATCTCAGAGGCCAGGCCAGGCTCTGGATACTCTGACCCTGACCTGAGGGAACCTCATCTGTGGGTAACACAAGGATAATTCAGGCTCCATAAGGGACATCTGAACCACTCAGGGTAAGAATTCAAACTAAATTTGGCTAGATATAAAAAAAACCCCGCTTGGACAACTTACCCTTCCCTCCACCCTTATAATTATTTTCCCAGTTGTCTCTGCAGCGCCTGAATTTTGTCAGAATTCAGCATTTATAGAGAGCTCTGCCTGCACCAAGGTCTGAGAGGACAATCATTCCTCTGAATAAGAGATGCTATCATTGAATTTTACAGCTGAGAGAACAAGGAGGTGAATCCATTGTCCTCAAGGCTCCTTTCTGCCTCCTTCTACCAGTGCTGGACTCATTTCCAAATCCCATGGCCACTTCTCAACTGCAGAGGCTTTGTTACACTTTGAGGACACCTTGCTCTGTTCTCAGGGAACTTTTCCTCCTGCTCTGGAAGGTTTTACTTGATACATTATCCCCTGCCAGGCATCTGAATTGCAGCTGCATAAACTCATCACTTTGGGTTCTCTTGTCTCTTTGCCTGTCATTGACCCAAACCTCTGTCAGAGAGTGCTCACGGGTCCCAGATCATCTCAGAGGAAACATTCTCCCGGTGCTCTGCCAAGGAGCAGCTGAAGAAAGACCCCCATGAGGCACCAAAACACTCACACACACAATCCCAGAATAGTTTGGGTTGGGAGGGACCTTAAAGCCCATCCAGTCCCACACCCTGCCATGGGCAGGGACACCTTCCACTAGCCCAGGTTGCTCCAACCTGGCCTTGGACACTTCCAGGGATGGAACAGCCACAGCTTCTCTGGGCAACCTGTGCCAGGGCCTCCCCACCCTCATGGGGAAAAATTTCCTCCCAGTATCCCATGTAACCCTGCCTTCTGTCAGTGGGAAGCCACTCCCCCTTGTCCTGGCACTCCAACCCTTGTCCAAAGTCCCTCCCCAGCTCTTGGAGCCCTTTTAGGCCCTGGAAGAGCCTCTGAGGTCTCCCCAGAGCTTTCTCTTCTCCAGCCTGAACAGCCCCAACTTCAACTTGTTATCAGCTCATCCTCGGGACACAAATGTTGAGCAAAGCACCTTTGCTGGCCTTGCTGAGCACAGAAACTGCCCGTTTGTCTGTGCACAGATCCTCAGGGGTCCTGCCTGAAGTGATGTTCTCCACATGCACAGTGTGTGCACAGACCAGAGGAAGCCCTGTTTTGAGGAAAGAAGGATGTTGAGCTGCTCCCACTCCAGAGCTCAGACCCTGAGCTACAGGAGGATGAAATAAGGTCTGATAAGGTGAAGGGAATTACCACCAGTGCTCCCATTGCACTGTGATGTGATTTATCCCAAATTCCACAGCCTGGGCACTGCGCTGGGCCGGCCTGGATATTTAACCTGAAATTTGGCCATAAAACTCCACACCATCATGGTGCAATACCTGTATCTCAGCTGCTGCCAATAGCACCCCCATTTTTTTCTTTTAAATGCCTGTCTCTTGAAAGGTTCTTTTTCTCCTCCACCCATATTTCCATAACTCACTGTAAAAGGGGAGTAGAGGGAAGGAAAAGCACTGGCACACCACTGGGGCCTGGCTTTGTTTCAGGAACAGCAGAATAAATTTCCTGCCTTGATGCCTACAAAAAATTCCTAGCAGATCCTTTCTCTGGAGCTTGCTTTGCTACCCCCCCCAGCAAGGCTTTCCAGGAAAAGAGAGGAAAACAGTTTAGAAAAGAATAATGAACAGCAATAATTGAGCAATCTGGTCCAGTGGAAGGTGCTCCTGCCCATGGGCAGAGGGGTGGAGTGAGACGGTCTTTAAGGTCCCTTCCAACCAAACCATTCCATGATTCCATGATAATAAGTGAGGGTTCAAGCAGCTCCCCAGGCAGATGAATCTCTTTTAGTCATTCTCTGGCCTCATGAATGTTGTGGGAGAAATTAGTTCACAGCAATCAAAGTGGATTGAGCTGAACAGGGGATTTCATCCCTTGGCTGAACAACAGTGAGTTAAATCCCTCCTTCCCAAGCTGCCTCCCAGCACAGTGACAACGGCCCTGTCTCTCCAGGACTTTCTTGTGTGTGTTTGCTCTGCTGTATGTGGGTAAGAGGACAACAGACATAAGAATTATCCAATTACAGGCTGGTTGGTGGCTTGGCTCTGGTGCCACACTACTCTGGGGCACTGTGGAGCTTGGGTGACAGAGCACACAGAAAAAACGGGTCTGAGAGGTGAGGAAAGGGAAGTTCTGGTCACCTGGACACCCTGCCTGGCTTTGCCTGGGAGCTTTGTGTCCCTGATCCCTGCTGTGGGAACCAGTGCTGCCAGGACAGGCCCAGCAATGTGGTTTAGCCTCTGTTCACAGGGCAGGGCAGCAGTGAGGACAGTGGGTGTCTCCTGGGGATGCTTGGGAGGGCTCCAGTTTATGCACTGCCTGCAGTCAGTCTATCCTTCTGTGGGCCAGGTAGTGAATAGGGAACTGTTGGAAGCTGCACAGATCTGCAAGTTGGGATTTTTTGATGCAGATGTGTTGCTGTAATAGAAACAGCTTCAGCCCTGTGGTAAACTTCTGGGCTGAGCTGAGCAAGAGTTGTTCCAATAAGCTCAACCTAAAGGTGATGGGACAGATGAATAAAAGCGGCTGTGACTTCCTCCAGCAGGGCTAGAAAAACCCTTCCTATTCACTGGAAGTAGAAGAATGTGGTTTTGATCTACCTTCAGTGACTAATCCCAGGCCAGAAAGGTGCTCTCTGGCTCCTCAGCCATTCCCCTCTTCCGCTTGGCATTAACTCAATCCTTCCTGGCTGTAAGTGAAACCATCTGTCCTGCTCTGGGCCCCACCTCCTCAGCATCCTGTGCTGTCTGAGCAGCTCAGGGGTGAGCTGATGACATTTGCAATTTCTGAATGAATTAATTGGAAGTTTGTAGCCAATAATGATTTCCTTCACCAATAGCAAGCGTGTCTCCAATATGTCTCCAAAGGCCTTTAAAAGGGAGTTCAGTAAAACCTTGGCTGGTCTAACAGCAGCAGGACTTTCCCCTCATTGTCACAGGATAATGCATTCTCCTTGCCTCCTGTGGGCCTCAGCTAACAAATGTGCTGATGCAAGAATTCCTCTTGTCTTTTTGTTTGGCCAAGACTTTTGGGAGAAGAAAAGCAATGGACCTGTAACCCTGCTGCTGGAGGGATTAGCCCTCTGTCATGCTGGAGAGGAGCAGTTGCTGGTTCTCTGCAGGGGGAGAGGACATCTGCATCATCTGAGGAAAACTGGATTATAGAAAACCAACTCCGTCTTCCATTTGTTTTGAGCAAAGTAGAAAATCTGGAGCCTCCAACCTTCTGTGAAAGCATCACACGACTGCCAGTCCCATTCTGTGGACCAGTGCCTCCAAGAGGACCAACATAATGCATCTTTTCAGAGCTCCTGCTATTTTTCCACTAGTGGGAAGCTCTTCTGTCTGGCAAAAACACACAGTACAAGTCCCAGCTTCAAGTCTTACTGATTTCTGAGCACTGCTCTGATGCTAAAGAGCTTCTAAAATGGGATGAACTACATCTTCCTTTGGAAGAATCCTTTGACTGCTAAATGTGTTCGATGGGCTTGAGGATAACTGAGCACCGAGTTGGGGGATGTGCTCTGGTGGGAAGTACAGCTGAAATTCCACCATCAGAGCAGCCCCTACAACGTTGGCACATTGGATGGATGGATGGCCCAGCCCTGGAAGTTGGACAGGCTTGGAGCAACCTGGGCTAGTGGAAGGTGTCCCTGCCCATGGCAGGTTGGAATGAGATTATCTTTAGGGTCCCTTCCAACCCAAATATTCCAAGGTTGTTGTAACCAAAACCTGCCATCCCAAAGTGCCCAAACAGAGAGCAGAACAGCCAAAAGAATGTACAGATCCCGTCTTGCATTAAAGAGGCAGCAGGTAAAATACAGGTCCTAGTTAATGCCATGTTTCAGGTACTGGGCAGTGCTCTCTCTGGGCACAACCAAAGCCTGGACAAGTTGAATTTAAAGCTCTCTGCTGCAATGAGTTTATTCTGCAGCAACTGCTCTCATTTGCAGCACTTGCTGCTTTGACAAAAGGCTTCCTTGAGGTGATGCACGACTTCCCTCTGAGCACAGGGATGTAACTTCCCCTTCCACTCTTTGGCCAGGGAGCCAGCATTCCAGAATGATGTATTTTAATTAATTTCAGCAATTGAATCCCTTGGCTTGGAGGCATGTGTGATGCAGAACAAAACCATGTGCAATTTCAGGTTAATATTTCCCTGTTCATTCAGAGGACAGAAGCTGACAAAGCTGGTGGATTTTCATACAGCCCAAACAAATGTCTGCTCAGGAGAACAGGCCAGATGCCTACAGAGGGAGGCATGGGGAGCACTGGGGCCAAATGCAAATCCCCCTTGGCTTCACAAATGGTCTGATTCAAAATTTTACTTCAGGCCTGTTTTGAAGGGGACAAGTGTCACCAAGGTGGAGGTTCCAGTGCTGCCCTGAATGATTCCTCTGTGCCCAGTGCAGGGAGAAGGATTCCAGCCCCACAGGCCTGTGGAGGACTGAGCTTTCAGGGTGTCTGTGTGCCTTGGCTCAGACCACACTCCCTGGGCCAGACTGCATGGAGAGCAGAGAGCACCATTTCGGAAGCTTTTCCACTCACAAGCTGAAGCAGGCAATGGATTTGTCTCCAGATGCAGAGAACGAGGCAAACCAACCAACCTAATCACTCTGAGCACAGATCTAAGGCCAGTTTTACTTGCATAGCTAAGAGGAACTGATCCAAACCCAGTGAAGTCAATGGAAAAACTCCCATGGCCACCAGTGCTCCCTGCACAGAGCCCAGGGACTGCAGTGAGATCCCATGTGGAGAACAGCGGGAGCAAAGCAGAGACTCGTTGCGTGCTGGAAGCAGGAGGACAGAGAAAGAGCAGATGGAAAACTGGGCATGTTTCTGGGCACGGTCTGCGGATTAAGTAATGGTGACACAGGGGAGGTCCTGCACACACAGATCTACCTTTTGTGGGGACCCTGAACAAACCTTGTCTCAAACACTGAGCAGATCAGGTGGCAGAGTTACTCACCTCACTGTCTTCTGCTGGAGGTGGGGGAGGCTCTTTGATGATCTACAAAGATCAAAAAGAAACAGAATAGTGAATTTATACTTTGTTCTTTAGCACAATTCAAATGTCACCAAGAAATGCAAAGGAGGAAACCACAGGATATGCTGCTGGGAACATCTGTGAAGTGTGTGTGTGATCACAGGGTGGCTGGGGGTGCTCCTGGAGTCACTGTCACTGAGAGTAGGAGGGGAGGCAGGAGGTGTCCCCAAGCCCTGCCATGGAGACGTTCCTGGTTACAGCTCCAGACTCACCTCGCTCCTTCAGTGAGGTAACAGCAAATTCAGAGCCTTACATCCTTGATCCTCCAGCCTCCTAATCCCAATAGTTGCCACAGTCAGTGGTGGCTCTAAGCAACATACAACAGTTGATGTTTCACTTGAACAACCACACTAAAATCAGCATCTCCTTCTACTGGACTCTGCATACGTGTACAAATCCTGCCTCAAATAATTTACAGTCTGAACAGAGGCTGGAAAGTGAAACCAAGATGAAGTAAAACGCCCTGGAGACACTGCAAAGCAGTGAAAACCCCCAGCCTGTCTCCCAGGCCATTCTTTCTTCTTCGTTCCAGAAGGCTGTGCCACCTCATGCTCTTCACATTCATGCTTTTCACATTATCAGGTTAATAAAATCACTGTCGTAAGCTTTAAAAAATATAAATATATATATATATTTGAGGCTCTACAAGGGTTTCTAATAGAGAAGCAGGATGAGGTTGTGGACTGGTCCAGGATATTCTCCATAGAAACCATTTCAGTTGATGTGGGCGTGAGGTTATTATTTCATGCAGAAACTTTGCATCCAGGGCTCTGCAGGCAGTTGGCTGTTCCCAGAGCCCTCCATCCAAGAGCAACAGAGGCCCTTCCAGCGGGAACAGTCACACACAGGCACGTCAGGCCCCTCTCCCTCCCACGGGACCCCAGAGAACAGCCCCTGCCCGCCCAGCCCCGCCAGGCACGGCAGTGCCCCGGGGGGATCTGTTCCTGCATTTTAGTCCATGTGGACGGGGCAGCTCCTCCTGCACACACCAGCCCATGAGGCAGATATGTCAGGGGCTGTGCTCCAGAGGTGCCAGAGTGTCCCCAGCTCCAGGACGGGCTGTTGGGGCAGAGGCTGCCCAGGCACAGGGTGGACACGTGTGGGCTCCAAAATCACCCCTCAGAAAGAGATACAGCCCCCAACAACAACAGCCGGGCCGTTTAAATGCAGACAGGAAAAATGACAATCACATTAAAGGTCCTGAAGATATAAATATTTACAGCAATGCCTCTCACTCGTGTTTTTCCTGCTCTGATGAGCTCACTGGTTTTATTTTCCTCTGCAAAGCCCGAGTCATGCAATGTGGCCCTTAATGAAGAGCATGTGCCTCTGGCAGGAGAGATGGGGCTGGAGCAGTTTGTGTCCCAGCCCAGAGCAGTGGTGGGTGTAGAGCTCTGCCTCTGCCTCCTCCTGGGCCACAGAGCTTTTATTTTTGGTGGCCTACAACACCCTGGGGAAACTCTTGCTAAAGAGTCTTCGTGCTTTAGGAATCAGCTTTGTGTGCACAGAAGCACAGAGCACATGTGGAAGCCTGGAATGACACGTGAGGAGTGTGGTGGGAGCACAGCAGGACTGGGGTCAGACATGGCTGTGCCCCCACAGGCCCTGGTAGGGAGGTGGAGAGGGGATGGCTCCGAGAGCTGGGACTGACCAGCAGAGCTGGGGAGTCTGTACAGCATCCATCTCTCTGCCCAGCCTGAAATTCCTATTCTCGGGCAGGACAGAAACGATGAAAGTGATGAAAATGATGAAAAGTGGATGGAAAGTGGCTGCAGTGTGCCCCTCAGTGAGTCCCACAACTCAGGAAGGACATTGAGGGGCTGGAGCGTGATTCAGGGAAGGGAACAGAGCTGGGGAAGGATCTGGAGCACCAGCAGCAGCTGAGGGAGCTGGGGGGGCTCAGCCTGGAGTAAAGGAGGCTCAGGGGGGACCTTCTCACACTCTACAACCACCCTGAAGGAGGTTATAGCCTGGTGGGGGTTGGCCTCTTCTCCCAGGCAACCAATGACAGGATGAGAGGACACAGTCTTAAGCTGCACCAGGGGAGGTTTAGGTTGGACATCAGGAAGAATTTCTTCAGAAAAAGGATGTTCAGGCATTGGAAGGGGCTGCCCAGGGAGGTGTTGGAGTCCCCATCCCTGGAGATGTTCAAAGGAATACTGGACGTGGCACTCAGTGCTCTGGGCTGGGGGACAAGGTAGTGTTTGCTCAAGGGTTGGACTTGATCTCAGAAGTCTTTTCCAACCTAACTGAGCCTGTAATTCTGTGAAAACTGGATGGAAACTTGTCTTCATCACAGCACTACTCTGTGGAAAGGAAATCTTGGGTATCAGCATGTTTTCCTCAGAGTGCTGCTCCTTGGAGTAAGACGGAGACAACATAATTTCTTACATGTCTCTTGATACACTAAACACTGACCCAGAGAGTGCAATGCACCAACACACACAGCACTCACTTGTCAAGAGACCTCCTTTTGAACCAAAGCCCTGAATCCAAACCCACTGGATGCTGACAAACTTCAGATATCTAATCCAAAATGTACCTGCTGGAAGTGGCCTCATTCCCTCCTGGAGCATTCCCTGCTCTGGTGGAACATTGTGGGTTCCAGTGGAGTTTCTCTCATTTGCATTGGCACGAAACATCAGGATAATCCATCCAACACATTTGGTCCAGCTAAGCATCCAAACACAACTTCTCAGCCAGTATCACTGGAAACTCTGGAGATTACAGGCTTGGAAATGAGGGATGGCTGTTTTCCATACGTTTGCATTCCTTCTCATAACATATGCGGACACGTACACGCAAACTGACTTCTGTAAACAGATCAAGTGTTTTCTATCACAGGCCAAGAGGGAAAAAAAAAGAAATTCCTTCAATTTTTCAGTGCTTTGCACTTCTAAGAGTAACTGAACACCCCGTTAATTGGCAACATGGATTGGTTCATTTGGACACGTCTGGAGATGGGGAGGGTTCAGTGTTCTGGGCCTTTGAGCCTGTACAACCTCTCGAAGGTCAAGCCTTACAAAAAAATACCATTTCTGTCTCCCTGCCCAGGTCAGGAGAGAGTTTTGTTCTCCAAACAGCACAAATCTTCTCCTTCTCTCTTTTGGATTCTTAGTTACAGCTGAATGTGCATGAGACCCTTATCCTGGGATACTGAGACCCTTATCCTGAGATACTGGGATCCTCATCCTGGGGCACTGAGACCCTTATCCCGGGACACTGAGACCCTTATCCTGGGACACTGAGACCCTTATCCCAGGACACTGAGACCCTTATCCCGGGACACTGAGACCCTTATCCTGGGGCACTGAGACCCTTATCCCAGGACACTGAGACCCTTATCCTGGGACACTGAGACCCTCATCCTGGGGCACTGAAGACAATGAAGCAAAGGGGATGTTGGTGCCATCCCACAAAAGTGGGCAAAGCAAGATCCAGGGGGGAATAACGAGGTCCCAGAGGAGCCCCAACCCCCTGCTCCTGTGGCACAAACAGAAACAAGAGCCCAAGGACAAGAGAGGAAAGGCCATGGCAGGGCCCTCGTGAGGACACAGCCTGCAAGGCCACCTCGCTCTGCTCTGGCTGCCCCTCTGGCCTCCAGCTGACACCCAGGGCCCTGCTGAAGGCGTTCAGCTGGGAGAGGGCCTGGCCAAGCACAGCTCTGGGGAGTTTGGCTTGGCAAGGCTGGAGTGTTTGTTCATGTGTTCTTCAGCTGTTTTGATAACCCCAAGCCATCTCTGTGATTGCTGTGCAACTGCATCTCCTGCCCCTGGCTTTGGAAGAAGAAAGTGATTGTCCAGCCCCGTGTTTCCTCACCAGGTGAGGAGCACCTGAGGGGTTCCCCATCATCCCCACACTGGAAAAACCTTGCAATGTAGTCTTTCCTTCCCACGTGGTAAAGGCCTGTGGGCTGGAGGGGTTGGCCTTTGGCTTTTCGTGGCAGAGGAAGGAACTTCAAGAGCAGTTGCAGCACTTCTACACCCCAAGCTGTGAGAATGCAGGACAGTGAAGTAATTCTTTGCCTTTCCTCACAGATCCCAACACTCATGTGACTGACACAGGTCTCTGTTAGCTGAGCCACCCCATGCCTCAGATCCATGGAGAAGTAGCTGTTTCTGATGGATAACCCAGTGTCAAAGCAGAGGAATGCTATCAGCCACCTCCTGGAAGGTTAAAAGCATTGGAGAGGACGAATTTTCTGTTGCCCTGAAATTTCTGTAGCCATTCAGGCATAAGAGAGCACATGTTGAATCCAAAGTTTGCATATTCCAGGAATGTGTCTAGGATGTTTTCCATCCTGGGAGCCCAGAAATCTCCACCAGCTCACATTGTCCAGCAATCACACACGCAGTTACTGTCCCTGGAGTTTCAGATGATAAATAGGGGCAATATGTTTCTTGTCAGTGAAGCTTTAGGATGGAACAGATCATCATTTAAAATGAAGCAAACAGTACAAAATAAGAAATAAAGGACTTTGCCTCTAATTAGGACTAAAATTTGGGAAGGGAGTATACAGTTTAACTGAGCAGATCATTTTGTCCTTATTTACCTTCACTCTTCTGCAAACCACAGAATGTGTATTTTTGCTGTCCTAATAAACAGGGATTTTTAATAGCATTAACTCTGACCCATCTGACTCATCTTTATTTTTTCTCCTTTCATATTTATAGTTTTGACCTCTCAGTCCTGTGACAGTTTCATAGTTGAGATATGAGTTGGGTAGAGGAACATTTCCTTTTTATTTCTGCCATATCTGCTGTGTCTTCTGAGTATTCTAATCCTTGGAGATTTGGTCTTCACTTCCAAGCTAATACAAGCAGGAGCCTGTCCTAGTTTCTTTATCTGCAATATAATGCAACCTTCTTTCTAGACATACAAGAGGTGAGAGAAGTCCAATGGAAAGTTAACTCATCCTTTTAAGTTCACCTCTCTTGTCAGCCTGGGACCAGATACAGAAATCCCAATTTTAACTCATTAAAACTGTAAGAACATGCTTAAGATTTGGAGGTGAAGTGCACAAACCAAGTTCAGTACAGGACACGAAACACCAAAATCATCCACTGATGAAAGACAAGACATCGTGGAGGGGAAAAGCCTCCATTTAATTAACCCTGGTACAGTTTGCAGCTGCATGGGGCGGGCATGGAGTTGTCCAGGGAACGCACGTTAAAAATGCAATGTCTGCAAAGGTTGTTCCTTTTCCTGGGCTATTCCACTCACAGATAAACCAGGCCAGAACCACTGGGGTGTGCTCCAAGTGTCTGACCCATATAAATGAAATTCCTTTTCTGGGCTGAAGAATCCCCCCATGGTCTCTTCCAGCCTTGCCCAGGAGCCCTTGCTCTCCCTCACTGATCCTGGGGAATATTCTGGTTTAGTAAGACCACATCCTAAGGAGCTATTCCTCCTCAGCTGGGCTGAGCCAGCTTTCTCTGGAAGAGGTGAGAGGTGGTCAGGGAAAGCAAACAAAGGCAGAAGTGGTTTTTATGGAGTGAATTATTGACCATGCAGGCCCAAGGCAGAGCTCAGCAGTGTCTGCCCTGCTGAAGGACCTGCTGTGGTCTGGAACAGGGGCTGCTGAACCCGGGCAGGATTAACATCACTGGCCTCTGGATCCAGCCTCAAGGAAACACATCAGCAAGGGAATTGTCTGGGAATCTGAAGTCTGGGCACAGCATCTGAAGGCAGATGCCTCCCCAGCCTCAGAGAGCGCTTTCCAAAACGGCAACTCCGTGAACATCTTTCAGTTTGGACACTCCACAACTGAGGGGCACTTTGGAGAATATGGATTGAGCTTTTTGGTAAGGACACATCAAGGCACCTCAGTTCAGTTCCTGGCCCCCACACTGTTCCACCAGCCCACATCTCCACCTGGGCTGCTGTAGAGCTGGTGGCATCAGCCTGGGTCTTTGCTGGGTTCTTTCGGGGATCAGTGCCAGACTGTTTAAACACAACCACTTATTGAGTGTTATATCCATATGCCAACCACTCTGATCTGACTGACAGGAGCCTGAAAGCAGCACTGAACTGCCCTGGGTACTCTGTGTGATCCATAAGACCATCCTCATCCTCCTGCTGCCCTTTGTGCCCAGCACTGCAGAGTCAGGGTGTTTTTTACACTGCTTTAAACCTGCAACAGCAGCGCTGCCTCCAAGGGTTTGGGCAGTAAATGGAGACACTCATTCCTGGCAGTGTGTGTGGATCCAGAGCCTGAATGTTCCACACAACAGTTATCTCCAGTAAATCCAGTGATTCCGGGTGTATAAATGTGGGACACTCCCTGCTCAGGTGGGTGCTCACCTGGACAGCCCAGAGCCGGCCCAGAGGCAGGGCCTGCAGGGCTCACAAACAATCTCTGCCTTCACACTTCTGCTTTCTCTTTTGCTTGGTTTGTCTCAGTAATGTTGCAGATGATTCATGATCCTGTGCTCCCTTCTCCCACATCATCATCCTGCAGCAGAGCTGTGCCCTGTGTGCACATGGGAGCGGGTGGGAACGGAGCACATGGACCCTCGCAGGGAATCTCCATCCAGCCAACAAGGACCATGTCATTTAACGGCTCTTTAGGGTTGCTGTAGAGCCTATGCATTTCCTCCCCTCCTCTTCCTCCAGTTTAGCCATGATTTTCATGTGGTTTTAATCTATATTTTCTGTATTTTCTCCATCCAGCTCTTTGTTTCCAAAACTTCTGGTCAGCTGCAGTACAGACTGAGAGCCAAACAGATTGCTGGGTTCTTCCATGCTTCCTTCCAGAAAACAGCTTTAAAGTTAAAACTGGTGTTAGATGCTTAAATACCAACACCTCATTTATCTGCCAGCCACACCCCTGCATTTAAGATGGCTGCAGTGGGAAAAGGAGGGAGATGGGGCAGATTTTCTGCAGAGGCAACTAACACAGCCCAGCCTCATGTCCTCCCACTCAGGCCACCCTGGATGGCTGCAGAAGGGAGGCAGAGACTCGTGTTTACTTCATAAACCTGTGAGGAGATGTGATGCACAGCCATGTGGGAAGATGCATGTGGGGAAAAGTCTCAGTCTCAGCTGCCCCTGGGAGATAATTCCACTCCCACCCCTGGAGTGCCCTCACTGAGCTCCAGCCCAAGGCTGGGCCAGGCTGGCTGTGACCATCCCTCCACCTGGTCCAGGGCTAACCTTTGCAAAGGTGCAAAGCATGGCCCAAACAGCTCCCTCATCCTGCTGGGATCCACGTCCATGTGGGAGAGGTGCTCAGTGTGGTGCTGCACATCAGCACAGGGAGCCCATCCCAGCACAGGGAAACCATCCCAGCACAGGGAAACCATCCCAGCACAGGGAAACCATCCCAGCACAGAGAGCCCATCCCAGCACAGGGAAACCATCCCAGCACAGAGAGCCCATCCCAGCACAGGGAAACCATCCCAGCACAGAGAGCCCATCCCAGCACAGGGAAACCATCCCAGCACAGAGCAGCCTTCCAGTATTGTATCAATTATACCTTCACTGTACATCCAAACACTTCAACCAGCTCCATTTCCAAGCCAATCTGACAATGTGCCTGCAAATCCTCCCTGAGATAGTTTTGGAGGCTCATTATTTCTTTGGCTTCTACATTAAAATCTACTTGCTTTACAGCAACATTAAACCTGAGGCTTATGATGGCCTCCTACCCAGAACAATTCCACCCTCGGGCACCTGAACAGCCCCTTGCACACACAGTTACTGCTGGGGGTGTTGGACTCCTCCAGGTTGTGCTGTGCTCAGGAAGGAGGAGGAATGGGAAGACAACCCCTAACTCAGGGAGGCCAAGATCAGGCGTCTGCTGTTCCCCAGAGCTGCTCAGCTCAGGAGGAGTGGGGTCACCCCATTCCAGATGTCTGTGTACTGGCTACCATTCCTGTAAGGAGTCCAGTGGTGGGGATATCAGGGCAGCAGAATTAGTTCTTTGTTTTCTGTAGTTGAACAAACCTCCCAGAACCTTTGGAAAGGTTCATGCCTGCCTCCCATGCTTTTGTAATATCCCCCACAGGTATCCAGGGTAATTTTGCCTGTGCTGGTATCAGGCACAGCAAAGAGTTATTATTGTTCTGAGCTGCCAGGCAACAATTGCCTCTACTGTAAACCGAGTGGTAAATTCCAGACTTCATCCCAGAATCCTTCTGAGACCAATAAACTTGGATACATTTGGAAACAGCATTCCTTTATGGGTGAGTGCCAAGGAGATACTGGGTTCCAGATAAACCTCCAGAGTGAGTCTATTGACTTCAGTCCATTTACTCCAGGGATAAAGCTGGCTTGGTGTCTTTCCTGAAGAACTGACGGATAATAATGACTCCTATTTAATTAAAAAGCATGCCAAGAGGAATTTCAGGGTTTAGAAATGTGCTTGTCACTCAGAAACAAATTTATACTTGGTAAGAGAAGAGTTTGTTGTTTTTTTCCTTCTTCCCCTGGACACATCCCCAGTTATCTCCAAACGTCCCCGGGCTGGGATCCACGGTGATGGCTCCGGCTCTGCGGTTTGGTTATTCGAGGTTCGTGCTGATGCCTCTGGTCTCTTGTGCAAGCCAGTTCCTCTGCCCTTAATTCACTCCTGACAACTGCATTCCTTCCTGTGCCACTTCCAAACCAGGCCAGAGCTCTGCTGGGCTCCCTCTCTGCACACCCCAGACAGGTTGGGCTCTCCTCCACATGGCCTTATCTTTAATTTCACAGAGTTTTTGGGTGAGCAATACACAGTGAGGTATCTCAGCTGCTGATCTACTGCCAAACACACCGGGCTACCCCCTGGAGAGGTGGAAGAGATTTCATCCAGGCTCTTGGAGGAAAATCTTTCCAACAGCTACAGGGATGTGTTTGACTTACACTTAGAAACCATCAGTGAGATAGTCCCCACTCGCAGACCCTGCTAAGAGGGAATGTGGGAGGTAAAGGAGGAGAGTGAGGAAAAGCTTTTATCTACAACAAATTTTTTAAGTACAGGATTTAAATCTGGAAAACATTAAGTTTATAAAGTTTCATGTGGACAGAGACTGCCTCTCTCTGCTGGCCCACCTTGCTTATCTGGACTGTATTTTTCACACTTCACAACCACTGTCCTCACACCGTTCCACCCAGCAGACCCACACTGCCCTCCCAGTGCACAGCTCCATGTCCCCTGCACTGCTGCTTTTATTTATGTCTTTTTCTCATCTGCTTCACCTTTCTCCTGTAACAGATCCTTAACCCAGCAGTGTCACCGAGAGCCTTTCCTCTCTATCCCCCCAGTTCTGCTCCAGTGCAAACATCTGTACAGGGCACATCTCCACTGACTTCCATGCAGATGTGCCAACAAAGGAATTGGCCCAGTTCCTCTGGGAATGTGCCATCTAGTTTAGACAAATAACTCTGAGCAACCTACCACGCTGTTAATGCTTTGGCCAAATTTAGAACCAATCTTTTTTTATTGTCCTGGAAGTCCAAATAAATATTTTTTCCATTCTGGTTTTCTTCTCAGGACAGAGGTGCCAAACTACTGTGAAAAGAAGCGTTTTATCCCCAGCATTTCCAGCCAGGAACAGAAATAGACAACGAAGATTTTTCCTGCTAGATTTCCATCCTTGTTCTGGGTAAATTCATCTCAACACAAAGACTCATCCTTCACTTTGCCTGCTCCAGCAGTGTGGGGGTCCAAAGCTCTCAGAACTGGATTGGACGTTTGGTGCAACATGGTACAAATTTACAACTCTGGGCATGTCATTTGAAATCAAGAATAATGATGGTGACCCAGCAACTTGAGCCAGTTTGGGCAGCCTGAAAAGCAGCATCTGAATCGTTCCACGCAGCCACTCACCAAAACGGGAGTCCAATTCTGCTGACATTTCTACATCCCTAATTCTTGTTCTATATTTGCAGCACAAACAAGACCCAGAGCAGCAGCAGAGCTTCCCTGTATTGTGTGTTCCTCAATAATCAGGATCCTTGCCCTGATCCTCAGAGTGCCAGGGAATGATCAGCAGGGATGGACAGTGCTAGGACAGGTCCTTGCAGACAAACACCAGGGCACGTCTTGAGTCCTGTGATTTCCTTTTTACCTCCCTTGACCTCTTCCTTCTCCCCTGTTCTATCTTGATTTTCCTCTGTCTTTTTAAGGTATTAACCCTGTGATTGTGCTTTTTAACTTCTGTGAAAGAGCCTGGAGATAACTCTCAGTGAAGCACAGTTGTGCTTCCACTGGAACTGTCACTTGAGTGTTTCAAAGTGCTTTCCAGCCATAGTGGGTCAGGAAACAAAGTTAATCTTGCAAAAATTTCCACATTAGAAATGCCTTTTCCTTGCACCTGAGGCAGAACAAGGACTGCAGCCTGGGTTGGCCATGCCCTTCCACAGGAGCCCTCCAGCATGGAGGTACCAACACCGGGGTTAGACAATGCAGAAGAGCCCTTCCTCCCCAACAGGCATGGCAAGGAATACACTTCTGCAAACCCTTTCCATTTTGTGACCAATAAATACGACTGAGAGGCTCCTGACAAGGCCTGGATGTTGGCATCATTGCTGTTCCATGGGTGTGATCCAGAGGCTGGGCAGATGGAACAGAAGCCCAAAGCAGTGCCAGTGGTGGAAGAAATGCTGCCCCATCCTGTGGAAAACTTTGTCCCCTTCCCCCTCATTTCTTACATTCAGGCAACACTGAATTGCTGTTTTCTGCTGATGATTTCTGTCACTTACCACAGTGCAGCAGAGAGGCCAGAACCACCAGAGCAGAGCCAAGGCCAGCAGGAGGAAGAGGATCAACAAGGCAATGGCCAGGATGGTCCCATCAGACTGGAAGAGAAACACCAGAGTGTGTGAGCAGCACTAACACAGAACTGCCTCTCCAAGGTACCCCCCTGTGCACCCTGCTTCCAGGGACATCCCATTCTCCATTTATTGTAATTTTAATGACAATAATTATCAATGCCATACTCCATTTATTTATCAGACAAAATGCAGTTTTCCTCTCTCCTCACACATCAAATGTGGCACCTGTCCCTCCCCCCACCTCACTGCAACGAGGCCCAGAGCTCTCCTTCACTTCATGGATTTTGCCTTGTTTTTCTGGACCTCCCAGTTACATAAAACATTTAGTTCAGATTAAAACTAATGTAACATTCATCAGAGCATTGTGAAGACTGAAAAAAGATTTAAAAAGGAGCTCACAACACAATAATGGAATCATGGAGTGCTTCGTGTTGGGAGGGACCTTAAAGTTCATCTCATTCCACCCCCTGCCATGGGCAGGGATACCTTCCACTAGCCCAGGTTGCTCCAAGCCCTGTCCAACCTGGCCTTGAACATTTCCAGGGATGGGACATTCATCCATCCAACCTCTCTGGGCAATGTTTCACTGCGTTTTAAACATTCTCCTTCTTTGCAACTCTTTTCCCCTCTTGCAGTACAAACTCTAAAGTGATGTTGGCATTAAAGTTGACTCCAAACACAAAACTTGCAGCCAGGTCTCCAAGGTCCCTGACTTGGGTCACCCTGCTCCTCTCAGCAGGGCTGAGCCACAGAAGTTCTGCCACGAGCTTTCCAGGGATATTTGAACACACACACACACCACCCCAACAATCACAGGGAGTTTCCTCCTCAGAAGCCATTAACTCCAGAGGATCCTCTCCTCTCCAGCTGGGATGCTCCCCCCAGTTAAGATCCATGTGCAGTTCTCTGGTGTCCATCAGCACTGCAAACTGCTGCACAGGCCAGCCCACTTAGCAGGCAAAACCCAACGTGCTTCATTTCTTGCTGCTTAGACTCAACCCCCAGCAGCTGCTCCTGTCCTGAGGTGTGTCAGCCTCCCCACACCCTTCCTCCCTAGCACCATCATCCTGTTCCCAGGCCAGCAGGCAGGCCTGACTTCAGGCTCTTGGAGATGTTCCTGATGGCAGAGCAGGCGCTCCAAACCCCCAGCCCAGGGTCAGGATCCCAGTGCCAGACTGAGGACACGGTCAGGGCAGACTGACCTATCGGGGGAGATCTGGGTGCCTGCTGAGCTCACTGTAACTCAGGGGCCAGATGACCTCCCATCATACCAGAGGGGGAGAGTAATGGAAAAGCAACTGGGTTGAGAGCATTTTCCAAGCTCTCTGCTGGTGCAGAAAGAATTTCTGGAGAACTTGGATCAAGACGACCTGATCTTTGACACTTGGAAGAGGTAGTCCACACAGGAGAAGAATGCACCCAAGGCATGTCTGGAAATGGAACTTGGACCCCACCACAAAATAAAAGCTCATTGACAAGACAGAGCTGTACATTTGGGGCTGTTCCTCCAGACAAAGAGCATAAAGGCACATCCATCGTCGGCAAAATGACACTTGCTGATAGTCAGTGCTTTACAAAATGTGATCTTGACTCTTTGCTGCCATGAAATTGTAGGAGAAATAAAGCTTTGTATGTCTAATCATTGTCTGCCCCTTTAGACCCATATTGAAACAAACATTTTGTCATTAAGATATTCTGAAATCAATTTGCAAATATACAAAACAAAGTGGCCTTGTAACTGTTTTCTGGGGATTTTCTTTTTGTTTGTTTTTAAAAATAGAATTTATTTTTACTTTTCTTCCCCCCAAGACAATCTGTGAAGACCAACTTAGGATACCCCAACACGTGTTTCTGCCCCAGCTCTGAGCTGTTCCTGCTGCAGCGAGGCCGGGAGGGAACCCCAGTGAGTCACACCAGGACAGAGCACATGCACACCACAAACCCTGCCAGAATAATCCACAGTGCACTCTCGAACTGCTTTGGGTTTGGTTTATCTTTATTTTGCCAGTTTCTACCAGAATTTAGCTATCACTCTGTGCAATATCTATGGTTTAATATGGCTACAGCTATGCTTAGCTAGAAACTGCCACTCAGCCAAGCTGAGTGATGAACAAGAAGGAAATTCTGCCTGCTAAAAGAGTTTGCAAAAGTTCCTCTGACATTTTGAAATCTCTCTCCCAGTCTTATATAGCTGGTGAAAGGGCTGAAGCATTTCAAATGTCTGCTTTCATTCCTTTCTTTTTAATATTTTTTTTGTTTTGTTTTGCTTTTTTTAAATGAAAATTTGGAAGAACAATACAAAGGCTCATGGAAACACTGACCCATGGAATAATGCAATGAGCTGTGTGTAACACTCAGTGAATACAGGCAATTCAGACCAAGAAAACAACTTTCATTTTAAAAAGAGAATTTTTACAGTAAACTAGAGAATTTTCCATTAAAAAAAAAAAGATCTGTGGAGACAAAGTCCAGATAGTCCCTAAATACACAGTTATCTGTGATCAGTGCTATTGTCCCATGGGGATTCACCTTGACTTCTCACACAGAGATAAAGCTGGTGCTGGTACCCTCAGTGAGATCAATAAGTTCAAACCCCAGCACACCTGAATGGTGACAAAAGCCCGACAGCAAAGGGACCCTCAGAGCTCGTTCCAAATGAAGTGGAAAACTTTGGTACTTCGTTTCCCCACAACTGTTGAAGTCCTGGACAATGCCTGGAGCTGCTCTTTTGAAACACTCTGTTATTTTATCAAGGAGCAGTCATATAAAAAGGAGTGGGCTCTTTACATGCCCTTTCAAGGTTCTCCACATCTGACATACTAAAACTCTGCTGTGTAGACTGTGAAGCAAATGAGCTGGTGGAGAAAGCAAGGCAGCTGTGCCTTGGAGCCTCCTCTGCCCTGCCAGGGTCCAACAAGGCCAACAAAGTGCTGCAAGTACTGCTGGCACTGGAAGTGTAATGGGAAACAAGCTCTGGAAGATATTGTACAAGAGACATGAAGAAATCTGGAGCAGGACATGTTAGAGGCATTTCCTCATTTATTTGGGGGGGTGTACATACATATATGTAGAGAGAGAGGGAATCGTGGAATCACAGAATGGTTGGGGCTGGAAGGGACCCTAAAGACCACCTGGTTCCATCCCTGCCATGGGCAGGAACACCTTCCACTGGACGAGGTTGCTCCAAGGCCCCTCCAACCTGGTCCTTCACTCAGCAGTTACTGTGGAATTTTAGGGACTATGAGAAGCCAGGCTGGGATGGGGGAAATCCCTTGGCCACAAGACAGAACCCTGGCCCAGCTCTTGAACTGCAGGTTCTTCTAGAGACAGAGGAGGGGAGGGATGGCAAAATCTGATCCAGCAACTGTCATGGGCTATTTCCTGAACTCTCCCCACAAACACTGGGATATGTTCCCCCTACAAGGGAACAATTCCCTCCAGGCACACCCTCGATCCCTGGGAAGATCCCAACACAAAGCTCAGGATAAGCTGGGTGGGAGCACATTCCTTTAACAGCCAGGGCAGAGGGATGGCCACTCCACCATGGTCCTGCCACAGAGGAAATGACTCACCCCCCAGCCTTCCTTTGCTGTTCCCTGCTGAGACACTGCCCAAGACCAACCTCCTGAAATTTTGCCCCAGGAAGTTCAGATGCAATCATGAGGTGAGACAAAGCCAAGATGGAATCTATGGTATTCATCTTAGACTTCCTAAATTCTTCTGACACAGAAACAGACACATACCAGTTCATAAACAAGCATAAAATTTCCATGGAATTAAGGCTTATTTTTGAGGGTTTTCCAAAAGATGCTGCTACACACCAGATGGGTATTTTTTGTTGCATTTGGGTTTGTTTCTTGTTTTTTCTAATCTTCTTATTTTTGTTTAAGATTTTATTTCCTAGTTTCCCACCTTACTGCATACATTGGCTATTCCAGAGAGGTACTGTGGAATAACATCCCCAAAGCACACAGAGCCTCAAAAGCTCTGAGTGCTGAGTTCAGCAGTGATGGATGAAGTACTGGGTGTATCCAGTAAAAGTGCTCATGTCCTGGCTGACAAATGAATGTCCTGGGATTTACAGGGACAGGGAGGAGGGCAGTGCCTGCTCCTCACCATGGCAGTAACTGGATTTAGCTCTAAGGGTGTGTTTGAATGTGCTGACTTCACACTGAGCCCAACAGCAATGGACCTCAGTGAAATATGTAAATCATGGAATATGCTGAGTTGGAAGGGACCCATCAGGGTCATTGAGTCCAATCTCTGGCCCTGCACAATCCCTCCCTGTCCCTGAGGGTGTTATCCAAATGCTCCTGGAGCTCTGGCAGCCCTGGGGCCGTGACCAAACCCTGGGGAGCCTGTTCAGTGCCAACCACCCTCTGGGGTGCATCAAGCACCGGCTTTAGTGGGCCTTGAAGGCTGGGCTCAGGATAAGGATTCAGTCCTAACTGTTACAGACTTCACTGGAAGGCCAGAAGCTGTTTGATCTGGTTGTGCACTCACTGCTCCAGCACAGAAAAGCGCTGTCCCCTGTCAGGCAGCTGCTCTCAGAGCTGCAGGCAGCCTGTCCCTGCCCTGTGCTGTGCAGAGGAGCTTGTGGGACCAGCAGAGGAGCTCAGGCTGTGCCACAGCCCTGGGATGTCTCCTCCAGGCAGGCTGGGAGCTGTCACTGCTGTGTCAGGGTAAGGACAGGACCATCAGCACTGGTACCAAGGACTGGGCCCAGCAGGGCTGTGACAGACACACAAACACATCTCACTGCAGTGACCCTGCAGCAGAAACAGCTTCAATAACACTTAGCACTGACCCTGCCCCTAGCACTGACTCTCAGCTGCTGTACAAAGAGCAGAAACAAGGCTGATGTCATTCCACAGACAGGGAAGATATGAATGGCTCCTGTATCCCATTTTCCAAGTAGGAAGAGCAATAACACGTGAAAGCCATCAGAGGGGTCAGTAAGAAAAGGATGAAGTGCTTTTAAAGAGCTTTATGACAATCTTGAGTACAGTTTTGAGTGACCATTCAAAATCAAACAGAGGTTTTCTCCCTGGAGAGAAAAGAGGAACAGTTTTAATATCCTTTAGTCAACACAGGGTGAGGAGAAGGCTGACTCTGTCTCTCTACATCAGAGAGACTCAGGAAGCTTTTGTGAAGGAAATTTTCTGCTGGAGTCTCCTGGGGACTTGTCCCATCACAGCAACAGAAACCAATGTCTATCATTTACTTTATCACACACAGGAATTTTTTTAATATAACAGAAACAATGTGGCCTAATTTCTGAAAGGAAATGAAAAGTCACTGAATTCATTGCTCTGCATCGGATTGGCATCTGTGTGGAGCTACTTGAGCAGGAGCCAAGCTCAGCAGGGGATGGGAGCAAGAAACACCTGTTTGAGGTCACCCAACAAAGGTGCTCTCAGCTCCTTTTCCCCATGTTTACTGTGCTTGACATGAGATGCCCCTCTTGTAATGATGTCTCCCTCCTCTCCTTCCAGAGCTGAAAGGAAGGAGAGCTCGCTTACCAAACACTTTTCCAGCATCCCATGTGATTTGCTTTACAGCCCAGTGCAAGCATGAGCACAGCCTCTCTTCAGCACAGGCTGGACAAACCCAGAGCAGGGGACAACCTTTGTCCTGAAGAGTTCACACTCCAACCAGAGCAGGCAAATACATGGCGGGAAGGAGGAGTGATCATTACACCCTCTGTTACACAGGAAAGTCTCTGGTCAGGGCAATCCTTGATTGCTGTGTTTATCCTTATGGAACGCACTGAACATTTCCTTCAGAAAGAACACTTGGAAATTTCCAGCTAAACAGAAGTTCCCAAGACTTCTGAGAGGCAGATGTGGCAGAACTGATGGCAGAATTCAGGCTTGTCCAGCCCAGGCTTGTGCCATCTGGGATCCTGCATTAGATACAACAGAGTCAGATGGGATAGGTTATGGAAAACCCAAACATGGCATAACCCTGCAGGCTGATGAGGTTTTCCTCTTCAGTTTTATCTACTCTCCTGCAGCAGTGGGGTTCAGTTCTCTCCAGATGACAGACACCTCACCACTCAGAGGTGTTGAGGTCCAAAGGCCTTTGCCCTCCTCTTTTGTTCTCTCTCTCCCTCTGACAGCCCACCTGTTTGGTAAAATGCTCCAAGGTTTGTTCCTATTTCTGATACAAAGCCCCTGAGTCCTGAGTGTCACCTCCAAGAGACCTCCTCTGAACAAAAACAGTGGTAAGACTTCACATCACTGAACATCTGCTCAGGTCTCCCCTAGTCATGTCCTCCTCAGTCAATCGTCAAACTTGAGGTGTCACAATTTTCACAGCCTGGCCACAGGAGCAGCAGAGATCAAAGGCAGCAGGGCCTCTTCACTGAAGGCCTTCAGTGCTCTGACTACAGGTGGGCATCCTCTTCATCACACACGTCACAGGTCACAGCACCTGAGAGGCCTCTGGCTTTGTCCTGGAGGTGAGTGTGGGAGCCTTGGCTCTGTGGCTGGGACATCACAGAATGGTTTGGGTTGGAAGGGACCTTAAAGCCTATCCAGTTTCAATCCCCTGCCATGGGCAGGGACACCTTCCACTAGCCCAGGTTGCTCCAAGCCCCATCCAACCCGGCCTTGGACACTTCCAGGGCTGGGGCAGCCACAGCTTCTCTGGGCAACCAGAGTGTCACCAGGGTGTCACCATCCTTGTATTGAAGAACTTGTTACCAATATCTATTCTAAACTTTCCTTTCTTCAACTTAAGGCCATTCCCCCTCATCCTGTCACTACCTGGCCTTGTGAAAAGTCCCTCTCCAAGTCACACCATGGGCCTGGTATTGGCTGCCACAAAGGCAGAGGCCACCCAAGTGCTGGTTTTGGGCCCCATCTGCACACCCACCTTGCCCTGCCATAGCAGCAGAGCTGAGCCCTCCCTGGCAGGGCAGGTTGGGCTGGAGGTGTTCCTGTGTCACTGAGGAGGTACCGAGGAGCTCCTGCTCTGACCCAGCCACCTCCTGTCCCCAGCACTCATAACTAAACAACAGAACCTTGGAGGTGAAACCTGAGCAGTTACTTTGGTTTGTGCTTGAAGACAGTCATTAACAAGCAGCAGGTTAAATCTATTCCTGGAGGGAAATTGCAACTGGAATTCAAGCAGACAAAATTCTGTGGAATTAGTCTTTGTCAGAACATTTATGGCTTGAGCTGGGTTTATTCCTCAGCCAGGCAGGAAAGGGGACAGCAGGTTACAGCTCTGGAATGTCTTGCCTCCTGCATGGCTGTGAGATTTGTGGCCTTTACGCAGCACTTTCAAACAAATAATCTCAGGAGCAACTTCCTTGGGCTAATGGCACTCCTGTACCCCTGAGCTGAGCAGAGGCTCCTCACAGGCCATCACAGGCAGCTCTCCATGAGTCTGACAAGGCTCAGAACATGCCAGCATGACCCGAACACACACAACAATGCCTTTGGGATAAGTTTCCTTCTGAAACTCAGCTTAAATTGAAATCACGTTTTCAACAGCAAAACATTTCAATAAAATAAACCAGTCAGGTTGAGAGTGCTCTGTTTCAACTTCCCTGGCAGAAGGGGTTTCACTATTAGAAGTGCACACATGTGCAGAGATCCTGGCTCACAGTTCCTAGTTAACTTCACCACTGTCACAGGAACCCAAAGTGTTTCATATTTCCAAATTAAACCTTTCCAAAACTCCCATTCTGTGATCCTGCCCTCACCTGCAATGTACTGCTCTTCTCTGTGAATCCCTCCCTTCCAGCCCAGGGGAACATGGTGTTTGTGATGTGCCAGCCACACTCAGGGCATTCCAAACCAGCCCATGCAGCAATATCAGAGTCAAATAATCTCTGCACATTGAACTCTTCGGGTGACCTGTGGTAGGATAAACACTCCCTGCCCATCATACCTGCAGCAGAAAGCCTTTAAGAGCAATGTCTTCTAGAAACAAACCCGAAATCTTATACCCTGGAGCTCCCACCAGGCATTCATGGCTAGGCTTCGCGAACGAAGATTTGGGAAGGCACTATCCACATTTGCTGCAGGCACGCTGGTGGCTTATGAGGCCAATACGTGACAGACATATCCGATTGCAAAAGGCGCAGCAGAAAGACTCCTTAGATGGTGTATTTTGCAAGACACGGTTCTTTCTGCGTTGCCTTTTTTCCTCGAGAGTGATCCTGCGTGTGTTCTCGAAGGAGACAGCTGCGTTATAGATGGTGTGTCTCCAGGCCTCCCGATTTGAGGCCAGAGTAAACCAGTTATGGTGATCAATATGGCCAAGGCTGAGATGTTGTTTCAGGGAGTCCTTGAATCTTTTCTTCGGGGCTCCTCTCATGTGGCAGCCAGTGGCAAGTTCACCATAGAGCAGGATCTTAGGGAGGCGGTGGTTGGTCCTTCATCCTTGAGACGTGCCCTGCCCATCGCAGCTGCGTTCTCAGTAACATGGCCTCAATACTAGTGACAGCTGCTTGCTCTAGTACAGATGTATTGGTCACATCATCTGACCAGTGGATGTTCAGGATTGTACGGAGGCAGCGCTGATGGAAGCGTTCCAGGAGTCGCAGGTGGTGGCGGTAGATGACCCATGATTCGGAGCCGTATAGGAGAGTAGACAACACTATGGCTTTGTAAACACTGATCTTGGTGCTTTTCTTTAAGTGTTTATTACGCCATACTCTTTTGTGGAGTTTTCCAAAAGCATTATATGCCTTAGCTAACCTGTTGTCTATCTCTCCGTCGATCTTACCATCTGAGGAGATGAGGCTACCAAGGTAATTAAACTGTTGGACTGATTTGAGCTCTGATTGGCCAATGGCGATGTGGGGATGATGGGGGACTTCCTGAGGTGCAGGTTGATGGAGGACCTCTGTCTTCTTTAAGCTGACTTCCAGCCCAAAGAGCTCAGCAGCATCTGCAAAGCAGGATGTTAAACGCTGCAGAGCTGCTTCTGTGTGGGCAACAAGGGCGGCGTCATCAGCATAAAGCAGCTCCCGGACAAGATGGTTTAAGGTCTTGGTGTGGGCCTTCAGTCGCCTTAGATTGAACAGACTTCCATCACTACGGTATTGAATGTAGATACCGTCCTGATCATCGAGGTCTGCTGTGGCCCTTTGGAGCATCATGCTAAAGAAGACGGTGAATAGGGTAGGAGCGAGAACGCAACCTTGTTTCACACCATTCTTAATTAAAAAGGGCTCAGAAAGTGTGTTGCCATATCTGACTTGGCCGTGCTGATCCTCATGGAGTGAGATGATCATTTTAAGGAACTTGGGGGGACAACCTAAACGTTCCAAAATCTGCCACAGACCTTTTCTGCTCACAGTATCAAAAGCCTTGGTGAGGTCAACAAAGGTTACATAGAGACCTTTGTTCTGTTCCCTACACTTCTCTTGCAGTTGTCTGAGGACAAATACCATGTCTGTGGTGCTCCTGTTGGCTCTGAAACCACACTGACTTTCAGGTAGAATTCCTTCTGCTATAGTGGGTACTAGTCTGTTCAAGAGTATTCTTGCCAGGATTTTGCCAGCAATGGAGAGCAGAGTAATACCACGATAGTTTGAGCAATCTGATTTAGTACCTGTCTCCCACCAGGCAGTGCCTCAGCTAATGACACACAGGTCAAGGAAAGTGCTCATTAAATGGGCTCTGCAGCTTCCTAAAGCCTCCACTGATCCCCCAGTGAAGGCCCTCTGACTGCTGCAGCCCCAGGAGCACTGCTCACTGTCCTAATTGTGCAGTCCAGAACAAAGTCACAATTGAAAAAGTTCCACGTTACCACTGAATTACATTTCTTTTGAATTAAAAGAAAAAAACAAACACAAAACCAAGCCTTTGGTGAAGGGTTGTTACTTTTTTGCTACAAATCTTGCTTGATTTTCTAACTTTCTCCTTATTTAAAGGTCAAATCCACCCACTATTGTTTATCTCAAAGGTGCAAATTGCTTCAGTCTTTCAAACTGCCACAGGAAGAAATCCAGGATCCTCAGCTGTAGTGAGGCTGTGCCAGTTCCCACCTCCTTCTGTCAACTGCAAAACCCCTCAAGGTGAGAAGACCAAGTTCTCCTTTTTAGATGACTTTGATGACTTCTGCACCTTTGGAACTGCAATTGAGAGACCAGAGGGGCTCTTTCTATCCAGAATGGTCAGGTCTGCTCCCCACCTGACACCTCATCCAATAATCCAAGCCATTTATTAAGGGTTGCCACCAAGACAATTGGTTCATTTTAAGATAACAGCTTCATTATAAGATAATTGCTTCGTTATAAGATAATCAGCTCTCTGATCTGCCTGTGCAGCACTTCCTCTTGCCCCAGGTTGCTGTCAGGTGCATTAAGCCACTGCATCCATTCACTTCCACATGTATTGTTTCAAGAATCCCCTTTCCCACAGCCAAGGACTGTCCAGGGCCTCCTCCCCTCTTGCTTCCAAAATCTGAGCTCCTCTCCAGGACTGTGGAAGGGCTGCCTGGCATTGGGCTTCACCCCCTGGAGAGCCTCCCCTCCCAGCGTGGGTTTGGAGCTGTAGCCCCTCAGATGAGGGGGGCTGGTATCCCCCTGGTATCCCCCTCCCTAGACAGCAGCCCAGCTCACAAGGGCAAGCCTGGTTCAGGCACTGTCTGTGCCTCCCAAAGGAGTCACCTCCCCAACTGCCCTGACCCAGCATGGCCCTTTTCAGCTGAAAGATGCTCTTTTATGGGCAGAATTCCCCCAGCCCTCGTCCTGAAGGAACAGGATGTGACCTGGGGAGACATCCCCCACGGACTGAGCACATGTGGCAAAGAAAACTGAGTTTCAGTCCTTGCTAGGCCAAGGCAAGTCCAATGTCCTGCCACAGAAATGCTCTCCCAGCCCACACGTGGGGGACTCCTTTGCCTGGTCTTCTTGCAAAGCAGCATGATGTGTTTCTCCCCAGGTGATCCAGGGGGTGCAGGAACATCCCCCGTGACATTCCCTGCTCTCCCAGCCAAGCTGTCCAGGAAGAGCTGGGTTACGCTGTCCCTGCAGCCCTGCAGCTTTACCTACCAAGTCAGTCACTAGTGCAAGAGGTCATTAGTGGTTTTTCCTCTTCTGGGAGCACTTCAGAAAATGAACAAAGACTTATTTCAATTCCCACCCTGGCTTCTCTCCGAGATGCTCCTTCTGCACTACAGAACTTGGCCACAGCCCTCCAGGCAGCAGAGCAGGACTGAATTCCTGCCCCTAAATGTGGCCTTGGCAATTATTTCCTCTCTTGAATGTTCCCTTTCCTGACAACCTTGGTGTGCACCCTGCCCTGGGCACACCTGCAAAGTCATAACACAGCAGCTCACACTTTCTCTCTCTTCCAGTTCTTCAAACTCCTAATCCAGGAACAGGAATAAATCCCTTCCCAATCTCACCAGCCACTACTTGCTGATTCTTCCAGCAGTGGGAAAGCCCTGCAGCAAACACTGCCCAGACACTGATGGATGCACAGTGTTCACACCAACACCTCACACCTGAAATCTGGGGGGTGGGGAGATAAATAGCTGAGGAAGAAGGACTAATTTGTATATTTAGTCCTAGCACTAGTGGAAGCTGAGGATGCTCAGTTCCCATGGCATTTGTGGTCCTGTGCCTTAAATTATTGCTGTTACTAGATGGGTTTTTATGTTTAGCAGAGTAAACTACAGTTCTTAGTACCTTTGACTATCAAAGGTCCACTGACATCAACCATAGAATGAAACTACTTTGTAAACTCTCATCATTAATTATCTGGAGCAAGTCAGATCTGTCAGTGTGACTGCAGGACAAAGGCCAAGTAAGAAGGAATATCATCAGGAGGAAGGGGATGCTTCCCTCCAGAAGGAACATCTGTCTAATTTGAGTCCAGCAAGAGTGATGGATAGTGGTGAGTTCCGTTAACTGAACATTATTTACAACAAAATAGCTCCTTGAGACTCAGAATGGAAGGAGCCAGTTGCTAAACAGATGCCCAGGATACATCCATGAGTCTCCTGAAGAATGTTTCCAAGGGCAGTGTCCTCCTCAAAGCTCAGTCCAAGCAGTCCCAGCTGAATCCAAGGGCTGGAGAGAGCATTTAAATCCACACTGGATTCCTCAGAGGAGAGGCTGCCTTGCCCAAAGGAGCACAGGGGAACAACCCCAGCTTCCCTCTGGGCCGCTGGAATGCCACAGCCTTTAGGACATTCCCTCAGCAGCAGTGCCTTGCCCCAACATGGGTCAGGTCTGTGCAGGCTCTGGGCTGTCCCTGGGCACCTCCTACCAGCACAGAGCTCACCTGGGTGTCCCTGCAGGGCTGTGCTCTCTCTGCTTTAGGGAACAGTGCAGCCTCACTGCCCTCCCTGGGGAAGGAGGGATTCCTTCCCCCCAGGGAGCGTCCAAATGAAAGAAAAACATTACCTTAAAAGGTGCAGATATTGCAAAACCACTTCCAGAGGAATAAATCAGCAACTCCCTGCTGCTTTGGCCGGGGTAGAGTTAATTCCTCCACAGAGCTGGTGTGGGGCTGCATTTGGGATTTGTGCTGAACACAGGGTTGATCACAAGGGAGGTCTCACTATTGCTGAGCACAGTCAAGGCTTTTCCTGCTGCTCACAGCATCCAACCAGGAAGTGCACTGGAGCTGGGAGGGGACACAGCCAGGACAGCTGAGCCCCACTGATATTCCAGACCCTATGGAATTGTGCTCGGCATGTAAGGCTGGTGGAAGAAGGAAGGGGGGACCCTTGGAGTGATGGCATTGTCTTCCCAAGTTACCATTGCCTGTGATGGAGCCCCGCTCTCCTGGAGGTGGCTGAACACCTGCCTGCCCTTGGGAAGCGGGGAATGAATTCCTTGCTTTGCTTTGCTTGTGTGTGTGGCTTTTGCTTGCCCTATTAAATTTATTAAAATTATTCAACCCACATATTTCCTTGCTTTTACTCTTCTGATTCTCTCCCCATCCCACTGAGAGGGAGCGAGTGAGAGGCTGCCTGGGGCTGAGTTACCAGCTGGGGCGAGACCATGACACTGTCCCAGACAAGCAAAGCCAAGAGACAAATTCATCAAGCCCTTGCAGCCAGCTGAGCTCTGTCAGCCCGGAGATGTTGGCATCTCATCCCCAGCTCAGCACACAAACAGCTCGCTGTCTCCAAGCCTTAAGAGCTCTCATTCCAGCCATTCCCCTGCTCTGTTGGAGTAGCTGCCAGTGGTCACACAGACCAGGCCAAATAACACCCTAAATTACACTCATGACAGCTGCATCTTAGTTTAAGTGGGGAATACGTAAGTTAGCGGGGAGCAGGATTAAACTTCTGTCTGCAGCCTCTGATTTACACAGTGTTCCCCCTTTTGCCTCTGGTACAAACACAGGCCCTGTTAGCAGCTCCAGGGGGAGCCAGGCAGTGACCCTTGGTCTGGGGGGTGCAGGGAGCAAAATCTCCGAATGACAAATGGTCTTGGCCCCGCTCAGAGGGCCCAACCTTCACACGCAGCACCCGCCTGGCCTCGGCCAGAGGCTGCATCTGCATTCCAGGACTTAGTGAGGCAAATGCTTTGCCCAACCACAACAGCTCCTGTGTCTGGCCCGTTCCTGACAGATAAATGGAAATCAGTGCATCGTTCCAACCAGCAGAAGCCCTTTGTGTCCCAGAGCTGCTCCCGGCACAGGGTCCTGCCCGCCCAGCCCTGAGGGGACACAGCCCCTGGGGTTCCACCCCCTCAAAGGACATGGTGCCTCCTCTGCCCTGCACCACTTGGGCATCTGTGAGGGGCTGCAGCCCTGAACCCCCGTGGGGACAAGATTAACTGGGGCAGGTTTGCTTTATCACCTCAAAGCAGTGGGGGCAATACCCTGGTGTCTCTGTTTTCCTCTCCTGACAGACAGAACAGGTACATCCTCTGGTACTTCACCTTCCTGAGGGCACCTGCCATTGCCCAGCCAGGTTTTCTGTTAGACTTCAGAGCCACCAAAAACAGCAGCAAAGCCAAGATGGTAAAAACCACACAACAAAAGCACTGCTCCTGAGGAACTCACACAGGAGTGGGAGGTGGAGCCACACTAACCAGGACAAAAAAGTCCCCTCTACTAACACAGGCCTATCTTTTTTCCTCTTTTTTCCTCTTCTTTGACTGCACTCTGGGAATTGAGCAGTCCCATGCAGTTCCTGTCAGTGCCTTTTACCATCTCCAGAAGAGGACAACTCCACCTTTGACTAAAGGCCACCCCTGCACGAGGTCGGGGAGTCACCCTTTGCTCTGAGGCAGCATTTGGGGTTTCAGTTGTTGACTGGGTAAATTCCAGACTGAGACTCATCATAAGGGACTTAGAAGAGCCTCCCACGTGTAATCAACTCTTGTCTCTAAAACCTCATATTGAGAAAGCCTGAGGAAATAAAATAAAATCCCCAAGGCCTCCCATGGCCTGTTCCATCCCTCAGGCTTGAAAAGAACTGGGCCAACTGAGAAGAATTTTGATTATTTTTTTAAGTGGAGGTTGTGCTCCACCTGAGGCAGCTGAGACCACTTTGATGTGGCTGTAAATCTTCCCAAAATGTACTTTAAAATTAAATGCTGAAAGATCTCTCCAAAAAAGCATCTTTACAGGTCTCTCCCATACCTTTTTTTTTTTTTTAGTTAAATGAGAAGCCAATTACTTTTTAACAGTAGGAACTGTAGTGAGGTCACAGGAAAGCCTGGAGACTCACTTTAAAAAAGCAAAATTTAAGCACTTCTAGCAGTTTTATATTGGGAATCTAAACCAGCAATTCCTTGAGTCCCACAGAGAAGGAGGTATAAAGCACATACAGTCATGTCTGTTCTCTGATATTGGAAAGCACAAGCAGTTAACAAAAGGCAGAATACAACAGAACCAACACAGTTCAACTTCTGACACCCCTTGCACTGTTTTTTGGCCTGCAAACCTTGCAGCCTGACACTTTTCAGGAACCACAGACCCCTGCAGCCCAGGCAGGGGAATGCTGGGTATGGAAGCACAGGCAGTCCCTCTGAGGCTGTTTTAATCTGTACATTTGGCTCCTTTAGACAAAACAAAAAACCCAAACCCCAACCAGTGCCCAGAGAGCTCCAATGTGATGCTGACAGGTGTGACCAGTGTAACTCAATGCTGGAGAGCAAGAGAAGTTCAGTGTCTCTCAGATCAAGAAGCAGATTCAGTCAGTCATTCCATGCCTCTGCCTTCCTGACCTTCCCACATTTCCCCCCCTTGAAATGCTGTAGCAGATTTCACACCTCAAGGGGAAAAATTGCAATTAATCTCCTCAGTTTGGTCCTGTGGGGTGAGTTTAC
Organism: Chiroxiphia lanceolata; assembly: GCF_009829145.1. Lineage (NCBI taxonomy): Eukaryota > Metazoa > Chordata > Aves > Passeriformes > Pipridae > Chiroxiphia > Chiroxiphia lanceolata. The sequence continues at coordinate 711,273 of NC_045664.1, forward strand.
CCTGCAGAGGTGTTGTGCACAGACACACACGGGGCCACACAGACACTTCTGCCACGCACTCAGACTGAACCTGAGGGAGCACAGCCTGCACAAAGCACTTTTAACTGGCACCCTCACAAAAATGATGGCACTGTGCAAGGCAGAACATCCCAGTATCCCATTCTCTCATGCCAGTATCCCATTCTCTGCAGGTGCACTCGGTGTCAGGAAGCACAGGGAGCACAGGAGTGGGTGGTGCTCTTCCCTCCTGTCAATCCCAGCAGTCAGGTTACACTGTGATGAGCTTCTTGAAAAGGCAAAGGCCTTCTGATCCCCTGTTTCTTTCCAAAAGGTGACCTGTCGAAGATGAAAAGTGTTTTTTCTCCTAGAGTTTTTACTGCTCAGTAAAACTGACATTTATTTTGCTGCTCATTCCAAGGAGTTTTTAGATATTAACTGAAGGGCAGGAGCTATGCTGGTATAAAATAGCTTTGCCCTACTAACCCATGAGAAACTGTCCAAATTTCCCTACCATGAAAACTTACACTAAAATTTTTGCCAGCTAGGGTGATAAAAATGCTTATTAGACAGTTCAGTGTCTAGGCTCTCTCTGTCCTGATCTTCAAGTACCTACATCCACAACTTAGGAGTCAAAGTCCAGCTGACTCTTCTGACTGTTCATTTTTGGTCTTTCCTTGCCAGGAATGCAGCTGTTTGCTTCAGCTGTGCTCTTAGTTGAATTTTCTTCCCCAGAGAGTCCTTGGAAAGGGGGAGCTGCTAGAACATGCCAGCTATTGCTATAGGGAAAATGGGATGTTTGCAGATTATTTACATGTTGCACAGGAAGGTTTTGTTGTGGAGCTGCCTAAGAAAATAAGTGGCAAAGCTTTCCAGGCCATTGAGACCCTTGCTTTGTTCCTTCTGCCATTAAGCAGCAATCCTGGGTAGCAATGATGACTTTGGGGGTTGAGGCATTTGCAGCACAGCGAGTGTGGCACTGCCACGTTCCATCACTGCCATCTGGGAAGCTTTTTGGAGAGGACACTCCAGACCTCTTTCCAAACCCGATCATTTCTGAAATACAGCACAAAGGGAAACCCAAAGCACTGATTCCTGGTTTGCACACAGGGAAGAAAACCTGGTAACCCTGTGTGTTACCATCCCTTCATTCCCCACCTCTCCAACTCTCCCACTTCAGCTGCAGATCTTCAAACAGACCCAACTTCCAGGTCTGAAATCAATTAAACAAGTCATTTGGTGACATTTTGTCGAGAGGCATTTTCAGGTCTGGAGCTCTTGTAACCCTAATTAAAGAGAGCATTGCAGTCTCAGCGAACAGCATCATATTTCAAAAGAATTTGAAACATAAAACACTACTACAAAGACAAAACATGTGTTTACCCAGGAGAAACTTCCTTGATTAGTGAAGGCTGTGATATAAGTTTCGAAGCAGCCACTGAATTCAGGTTTGGATGCAGGATCTGGGTTTGAATTTTGGCTGCTCAGCTGCACTGCAAATGCAGTTTCACAGTCTAGAGGCAGGGCAGTGCCAGGGAGCACAGGCACTTCCAAAGGTTTCCTTACAGCTATTAAACAATAGAAGAGAAAGAGATATTTCATCACCTGTCATCTACACATGATAATTCCATCTCTGGAAGAAAGTATATGAGGAAGGAATACTTTTTCTCTGAGAATTCTTTCCCAGGTCTTGCCTCATATGAGTAAAATACAGGAAAACATTCCTTGAATTTGCTGACAATGTGCAGATACGTTTTTGCCAGTGAGCAGTGAACTAGAACTAAAAATTAACTACTCAAACTGCCTTCTTTTAAGGCATAAGGAAATCTTTTGTCACTTTTGGAATATAACCCCTCCTGTAAGCTCTGAAAACTGTCTATCTGTACAATCTTGTCCTTGTTGAACAAGGATCAAGTTCAAGTGACACAAAAGACTTTTCTCAGCTGTCGGCTCAGCCTTTGTGGACACGGAACACTTCTGGTGCCCCCATGTTACACAACTTGGCCTTGCCCTTGTTCTGCTCAGGAACACAGCAGGCCTTTACTGGGCAGGGACAAAAGCAGGCTGGGCACAGACTTCTAAGTCTTTCTGGCAAGACTACTCTGGCTTCCCAAAAACTGGTTTAAGTCAGTTCACAGAAGTAAAGCACTGCCTCACCCATGGCCTGTGCCATGACAGGCCTTCCCACAGACAGATAAAGCTGAAGCAGAAAGGATTGCTCTGAGCTCCAAGTGAATTCCTCCTCTACCTCCTCCAGCATGAGACATTCCATGCCCTGTTCCCAACAGCCATGACTCAGCAGAAGCAGCATCTCCAGCAACACTGTGAGTTAGAAATGGTTTCATCATCCTCATTCCAGCAGAGCCTGAGTGCAGCAATTCCCCACTGGCAAGGAAGGATGCAGCCACAAGTCAGCTACTTCAGGGGAGAATCCACCACATTTCTGGCCACCACACTGGTGGTTTCCAGACAAAGGGTCTGATCCCAACTGCCACACTTCTTCCACAATGAGCAGCACCATTGCTGCAGAGGAAACACAGCAGCAGAGCTGCTGCTTGTTCCCTGGGCAGTGGACAAGCAGGCACAGACCCCTCCAGGGCTCTGCCAGTCCCACAGCAGAGGAGGAGTCTGAGGCATTTACCGAAGGCTCAAGAGCTTCGCCATATTGTGGCTCAGAGGATACACAAAATGTCATATTACCAAGCACCAAAAACTCACCTGAAAGGGGAAAACAGGTCCTTCCCAACCAGGCTGACCCAACTGGGCAGCCCTACTCCTGCTGGAACAAACACGTGCAGTTGAGTTCCACCCCCCCGGAATCATCTCAGGCACATGGGTCCAGACTTACACAGTGTGTGCTGGAGATGATGACGGAGCTGGAGATGAAGCTCAGCCCATCGTTCATACTGACTTGAAGAGCTGCTTCCCTGGAAAGGAACCACAAGAACCAAGTCAGGCCAGCTATCCCCAACCCTCTGCTTGACACCATCCAGTGCAACCCAGGCTGCTGATGCTCAGAAGAGCCTTTCGTGCAGGTTAATTCCCACTGGTGGTGCACTTGCCCCTGTGCTCCAGTGCATAATTAATGCCAATTAACACAATGAGCACGAGATAACGTCAGCATTAGATCTGTACAAGAGCAGCAGAACATAAAGTGACCCACACTCATCTTCCCACAGGCAAAGTAAATATCTGAGTGGCAAAAACATACATGCCAACTTCGCGCAGCACAGGTGCTGGGCACAGCAGGTAGGTGTCTTCCACCACAAAGGGCTTCTCATCTGGAAAAGAGAAATACTGGGATTTATTACCTGATCAGCAATCCGGCCCTTAAAGAACAGGTTAAATAATGGTTTTCCTCACTCTTGGTATATAAATGAGGTTCAAGCACTGTGGGGGTTGAAGAGCTGTGTCACTTATCCGAGCTGAAGGTACAGATAAGTACCTTCAGCTGAACACAGCTGAAGGTACAGAGCTTTTTGGAAGGTCAGGGGCCAGGATCACAGCCACTCTGTACAGGAGCCCGTGGGGAGTTGCAGCAGGTTGCATATAATTGCAAATATCAAAGTAAAGAAAATCGTGTATTATGGGAAAATTTGCACTTTTAGGCAGATGCATCTGAACTAAATTAAACTGTCAGCCCAAATTATACTGTGGGTTTAAAAGTGGAGTGAGAAAAATTATCAACAGGCAATTGCCTGGGAAACAGGAACATTAACTAATATTCTTCTTCTGTAGACTTAAGTCAGACAGATGGTGATCCCAAGGTAATCAGACAGATGAGGATCCCAAGGAACTTCCCAGCCCATTTGCCAGCTGACTAGAGATGGGGCAGATTGACAGAAAACCAGGCAGACAGGCTGGGTGGTCGTTGTTTTTTGGACTGGAAACCAAAACATTCCACAGGAAGGATTGATTTGCTGGATCAGCATTTCCAGAAGCATCTCCTGCATCAGAAATCTTTCTACCAGCTGTACCCATGACCACCTTGAGGGCTTTCACAGGAATGCTTATAGACCTGAAATGAGCTGTTGCCAAATACTACCAGCTTCCTAACATTTTCCAGTTAAACATTTTATTCTGTTTGAAATCCCCTCTGCTCCTGACAGATTCCTTTCCCTTGGCCTCTCAAACTTGCAGGTTTCAAACCTCACCTTCAGTCTTATCTCTGTACCCTGAGGATGGATGGGATGTTCATTCTACAGGGCCACCATGGAACAGGAGCACAATTCACCACCCCCTTGCTGAGCTATTTGAGATCACAAACACAAACCCTGGCTCTCAGACCATCTAAAGTCTCTTCACAACTGCATCTTGCACTGAATTAATTCCCAGGGTGCTCAGAACACACAGGGGAGCAAGGTCAGTGCCCAGTGCCCCACTGGCAGCACCAGGAAAGGAGAGGAGCAAGGATGAAAGTTTAACCAAGACATTTAGCCATGGAATGAAGAGCTGAACTGTTCTGGCCAACTGGTCTTTTGCTTTTGAGGAAACTTGTGTAAGTTACGACTCCATTTCAGGTGCCAGTGGAAAGAGGAAAAGCCATGAGGAGACACAAGCCAAAGAGAACATGGCAAACTTCTCCAAAGCACTTTCTGCATCAGCTGTGAGCCTTGTTCCTCCTTCCCTTGGCTGCCAAGGTGAGTTTGTCCACATGGATGGTGTCTAATGCTGACCAGGGCACCAGCAGCAGAGCACTACTGACCCTGGCCCTGACCCCAGTGTCAGCTCAGGGGGTTCCCTCACAATCAGGGTCATGCAGTCCATTTTACTGCAGTGAATGAGGCACAAAGAGGTACTGACTGCAACAGTCTGCCCCCTCATGCAGAAGCAGGACTCACCAAGCCAAGCATTCCTTCCCAGACACTCCTAGAAGAGGTTCCCACCAAATACAGAGTTTTAGAAGGCAGAAGTATTGCTCTGGTAACTCTTGTCACACATTAGAATCCCTATTTCATACTGGTGTATTTCTTGGCTTTGGCAGCAATATAAAAGGATATTTCCTCAGGCAGGTTAGGAACTGTTTATTTTTTACACTCCATTAAAAAAAGAAAAAAAAAATGGTAATGAAAAGTTGTAACCTTCCCTGACGTACTCCAGCTTCCAGCAAATCCCATGCCTACACATACACACTTGAATTTCTGGGTTACCCACAGCAGTTGTTTTGTCAGGGACTCTTTGACCCAGGCCAACAGCTGAACATGAAACATTTTGGGCAGACACATGGTTTCCACAGCCTGGCTTTGGTTCTGCCCCATGGCTCGGAGTTCCTGGGATCCCTCTAGATCCCTGCTCCAGCTCTTGGCCTGGAAAGTGCCAGATTAGTGCTGTCTTCCCACAGCCTCAGTGCAAGAACATGCAGGAATATTTCCAGTATGCTGAACATCAGGAGCAGCTGATTTTAGCACAGGGTATTCTTTTGCCAGCCCCACACTCCAGGAGATGTTTCCTATCACAGGGCATGGCAGGCAGAACACAGGCATTTAAAGGGTGCAGGGCAGTAATCCCACCCCCCCACACACACTTCCCATCTCCTCCAGCCCAGCTCTGGGCTCGTGGGGACCTTGCAGCACATGCAGGCCCTGGGTTTGCAGTGGAGTTACCAAGCCAAGGCAGCAGCATTTCCCACTCCAGGCAGATGTGCAGTGGTGGTTCATCTGGCCCCACAGTGCTGTTCTCACCCTGATTTATGAAGATATCATTAACTCCCATAAATTTATGACATTGTCTCAGCACACACATGCCAAGAAAATGAAGACCAATGTCTTGTTTTCTCCTTTGCTAACTCTGGCAGCCAAGGCCAAAGACGTCCCTGTGCCAGCATTCACTAGAACAAAAGCTGCTTCATCTTGCAAGGCCTTTTACTTAGCTCTCATTAGGTTTTTGTTTCTCTTTCTCTCCCTTCCCACCCCCAACTTGCATCAGTCCATGCCTCTCTAGAAAGTTTATCAGCCCCACAGTCCCACGAGGGAGCTCAAGGCTGGCCAGGCTGGCTACAGGGAGAGATTAGTTTGTTTGGAGAATGTTTGTGTTCCACCGCAAAAATGAGGGACTATTTTCCTTTGCTCTAAACAAAAGAAGATCCATTTGGTTTGCATAACTCTGGCCATCTGACTCCTTCCTGGAAAACTCACGTAGGGAAACCAAACAAAACAACACTTCTCATCTGCCCTCGCGTCGGATCTGCAGGATGCGTTTGGGAGAAGGACGCGGTTCGTGTCTGCTACGGAACAAACTCGCTGCATCCCAGAGCAGTGAGAGATGGGGCTGAGTGCTCCCAAACTCCAGAGCTCGTGCCAGAATGTGGATTTTGTGGTTTGGCCTGCTCTGCGCTGACAGTGCTGGTGGCAGGGCTGCGGAAGGGAGGGCGGAGCGCTCGACTCGGTGTCGCTGAGTTTCCTGCCCAGGACGTCATTTCGGTTCTTGGCTTGGGGCTGCTCAGGGAATAGTGCAGGAATCACTCTGCCTCCTCTGACAGTTTTATGGAAGGGATGCCCAGACCCTGCTCACCTCTCAGACACTGCAGGCAGAGCTTGGACATCTTCAGGAAACACTGCAATGCTGCACTTCTGAGAAAGGCTGCCCTCAGTAATGGCACAACCTGCTCCCTACCTGTGGCCCTCTAATCCCTCCTCCAGGCAAAATAAAGTTCTCACTGTATAAAACAGGACACAACAAACCCACAGACAAGTCAAACCAGCCAGTCCTGAGGCCTGAGCCATTCACAGTAGTGTGCACAAATGAAGGGTCAAACCTCTCATAAACCACATCCATTTGCTGTGAATGCCTTTCAACAAGATGCCTGATACTGCACAGATCCCTGTAACTCCCTACCCAGCACTCCTACACCTTTAACAACTATCTGTAGCCTGTAAAATCTATTATTCCCAGCAACAGTGAATAGTTTCTTATGCCATTAGCAGGGTGTAACCTTTTGGCAAGCCAGGACTTGGAATACTTCCCAACCATAATGATAAAAGCCTCAATATAGGCATGATGCTCTAATACAGAAGAGAAACCTCAATGAAAGAGAGGTACAAGAACCCAAAGAAGGTGACCAAACAGAGAGTAGCATTTTCTTTTAGCCATAAAACCAGGCCAAAATTAACAGCCTTCTCCTTAGTTAGTGGTTCACCCAAGACCCAACCGGTGCCCTGAAATCTGTCTGCAAGGATCCCTCCAGAGGGGTTTAGGAGAGCCCAGCATTTCCAAACTGCCACTGCAGTCTCACAAGCACTGATTGCTGGACTCGCAGTATCAGCAATATTTTAATCCAGAAGAGGCTGCAAAAGCTGTTTGCCAAACTTCCCCTATATCACAGACTAACAATTTCCTTCTGCTGTCCCTGTATTTAGGATTTGCATTCAACTAAAGCACATCTCAGAAGATGCTTTGCCCCAGTTTCCTGTTTCTGCAGGAGAGGAGACTTGTCTGTGAGACCAGTCCAGCCCAGGTGGGGTGGGACACTGGCTGCTCTCCCACAGACTCCCTGGGGAACTCCTGTGCTAGGAAGGCTGTTCTCTGTACCCCATCCCATGTGAGCTGACAGCCTCGAGTCACCCTGAGCACTTCCATTGTCCCTTTGTCCCCTCAGATGAGCCAAAATACCTCCCTAATTCTCTGCCCCACTTACAATCTCTTTTCCTCTTGGCTGAGTCCTCCTCTCATGCCACTCTTTGTGACAAGTCTGCAAGTAAAGTTTGTATTTCAAACCCATTTTGCGGGGAGCTGGGAATGCAGAAAGACACTGGAACACTCTCTGAGCTGGAGAAACTGCCTACAAGAGAGGCCCATAAATAAGAAATGTTTTGTTAATGCTGTAATGAAAACCACATTGAGATCAGGCTGTAATTGCTCTGCTTTGTGTAGGGACACATGAGCTCTGAATGCCAAAGCCATTGAGAGCAGAGTTAGGGGATGGGGAACAGACAGATAAGCACAGAACAGTGATATCACATCCAGAACAGTCTCGAGATGGAGAGAAGGGATTTGGAAGGACTCACTTTTCCTCTGATGGGTTCACGTGCTGAGCAAACAACTGTTGGATGAGCAGTCACAGCCTCGAGGCTGCAAACAGACCCTGGCACAGCACCCAGCCTTCATCTGCTCCTGCTCACAACTGGCAGCTCAGGAGCAGCACGTGCTGCCCCACAGCAGGTCCCTCCCAGGGGAGTCCTGGCCTTCCTGCAGCAGCTCCAAGCCCAGAGCTGCCCCATGAGCAGCTGGTGCCACAGTAAGAGACCCCCCCTGGTCCCCCAGCAGCACACAGGGTCACTGGGTGAGCCTGGCAAAGCCCTCACACTGCACAGGGATTCTCCTCCTCTCTCAGCCCAAGTGTCCTGATGCCCTGGGCTTGTTCCTCCACACTCAGCCTGGGCAGCTGCAGGGAATTCTGCTGGAGGCAAAGGCACAGGAATCCTGGTTAAAGGTTCTGACACTGCAGTTTGTTGGAGGCTGGGAGAACATTTGAGGGAAGTGTGACCATTCCTTCTGGTTTTGTATTCTTTGCCAAACAATGACTTGGGCCACCCCTCAAACCAGGATGCCAAGCTCCCCTTGGTGCATGTTCTCACCCAGGAAACATTAAAGGCATATGTTGTGTCCCTCATAAAGGTCACATTCCCCAAAACACCTGGTGGAGTTTGTACACAGTGATGGACATTCTCTGGTACCACAGTGGAAAGAGAAAAGCTACTATTAGAAAATAAAAAGAAAGGTTCAGAGGAGGTTTAAAGTGACATGATCAAGTGGGGAAATCAGGGATTAGAAAGTTGAACAGCAAAGCAAAACATTCCTGTGCTAAGAGTGATCAGGCTGCAAGAAAGTAAAGAAGATATCACAAAAAAGAAAGATGGGGAAAATGGAGCAATCTGAAAGGCTTTAAAAACAGAAGATAACTTTTAGAAGACATTTGTTGGGCAGTTCGGAGATACAGTTCCCCACACACCTCACTCTCTGTTGATACCTGGTACAGTCCTGCTCCCAGTGTCTGAAAAAAGAAAAATCAGGCCAGGTTGTGCAAAGGCTGGGGCTTGGCCAAGCATCCAGAGCATCCACTAGAATGCAGCACCTCTGCTGTGGTGCCTGCTGGTTCTTCACCAACCTTTCATCTCCCTGTTCAGTTTTAAATTGCCCAGGACAGAGCTCACCTCCCTGCCCAGAACTGTCTTGGCTGGATCTTGCACAATCTGGGCAGACACAGACATTTTAGCACCACAGAGCAGTCATAAGTCACTGCACTGGATAATCACTTTTAACTCTGTGCAGGCTGAAACCAATTCTCCCAGGTCCTGCTGCTGGCAGGAACACCCTGCTGCTGAACATGCATCTGATTACAGTTCTGCTCAGCCAAATATTCCTCATGGCTTCTACAGATGTTCTTTTTTTTATCCCATAGCTATGAACATTATGAGTCGCTGCTCTCTTCACCTGCCACTTTTCTCTGCCAACAATCCCAATAAAACCCCATTAGCTCATGCCTTTAACCTCAGTACATCCTAGCTGTGCTCACTACATCTCATCTGGGATAATTTAAGGTTTCAGGAACTGTTGGCTTACTGTTATCTGTAAAAATACCTCCCTCCCTGATACCATCAGAGGCTGAGAGGCTTCAAGCAAACAAAGACAGCTGAGCTATCCAAGCTCCATGAGCTTTCCATACAGTCCTCACTCAGTTGACTCTCATGGTGGGCTGTTTGCAGTCGGATGCCCCAAGGAACAGCAGGTTGGGACTGCACGTTTTGGGACTTCCCTCACAGAGCAACTTAAACCCAACAGAGCTGTGCCAGTCCCACCTGGAGAGACCTGGGTTTGGGAGCACTGATGAGCAACTACTGAGTTCCCTCAGTCAGGGGGTGGGTGGAACTCAGAACTTGGGTTTGTGGCCACGTCACTGCTCCAAACAATCCGGGGCTGTGCAGGACACACGGAGAGGTCTTGGTGCAGTGCCAAGGACAGTGAGCTCACTTTTCACCTCTGCAGCAATTCAGGACACCAGGAATGCATCAGGGCACAGGGCAGGAAACATATCTGGCCTTTATCCTCATTTTCCACAGTCATTTTGTGGACACAGGAAGGCAGCTTCAAATAAAAAAACTCAGGGGCTGCATTAAGATAAGCTGATCTTTCCTGACAGCTCCTGTGAAATGATGATGACAGATACCACAAAAAACTCGTCCAGACAAGCAGTCAGCACAGAGGGAGTGAGGAAGGAGTCTCCCTCCTCCCCCCTCCCCCCAGGTCACAGTGCTGGGGGGTGAGGGAACCCTCACTCACAGTTCCTCCCATTGGCAGCACTGGATGTGTCTGTGAGTCAACAGACAGGGCACTGAACAGTGGAAAGCTGATGGATGACATTCCCAGTGAAGGCTTTAGGATGTTTAAAGGATGAATGCCTGGCTCCAGAGCCCTCCAGCTTCTGCTCTTCCCATGCTCAACACTCACCATATCTGACTCAAGCAAATGTGACCCACAGCCAGCCAAACTTTCTGCTTGGTGGCACAAGGGTGGGCAAGTCCAGAACCTGCCTACTAAGAGGAGTAAATGCAACAGCACAAAAGCCTTTCAGGACCAGCTACAAGCACTCACTGTCCTCCACCTGCCCTGAATGCTCCCTGGCATCCCAAACAGGGTAAGCAGCCTTGGCCAACTTCTGCTCCAAGTAGCAAAGCACACTGATGCATGAGCAAGTGCAGCACTGAGCCATTAGACTTCCAGATGTGAGAAACTAATTAACACATTATGCTGGAAAGGGTCAGGACTGCCTCCAGAACAATCAGCTTCTGCACACATTCCATGCTAGGGAAGCTGAGTTCTGCTGTCACTGGTGCTGCCAGCTCTGAGCTCTCTGCTTTCCCACGTGGCTCCAGACACACCAGGTGAGAGCAGAGGGGTCCTTAGTTCTGCCAGCTCAGTGCTCCCACTGCACTTCACAAAGAGACACTCGGGAGCTAATTTGCTTCTCTTGCTTCAGTTCTTCTGCTCGGGCAACTGTAGAGGGAACATTTTTCTGAGCTTCCATAGCAGCCCAGCAATGCCTGAGCCACTGCTCCAACACAGTCCCAACAACCGTGTGCAGCTGAGCTGCAGGACCAGGCCCTCTGAGTGCCACAAAACACAGGTAAGGAGAGAAACACCCCTGATCTCCCTGCACACAGCCCAGCAAGACACGTATTGATGCTCTTTACAGACAAGATTCTTGCCTTCTATATTTTCATCCCCCTCAAGCTTCACATCCTTGCTGTCAGTCACAGCACACGAATTGCCACCAGCGATTTTCCTCTTAAAAAAATAATCCCTTCTGCATTCTGCAAATTAAAAGCTCTGAGTCCCACAATTACTGCTTTCACAATCAAGATCCCAAATGTCCTGCCAGTGCAGAGTAGGAGAATAAAAGAAAAGAGAGCAGCTCACTGAGAGTGACGGTGTCGTTGATCCTGAAGCTGCAGAGCACTCGGTCGACGTTGCGGGCGTGTCGGAATCCATTCCCTCTCACCACCACCTGGAAGGACTCTGCAGGAGAACAGGCATTGGACTTCATACAGAGCAAGGCAAGGAAAGGTCATTTAGACAAGGCACATCTCCAAAGTTTTCACTTGCTATCTCTTGAGCTCGCAGTTGAACAACTTTTAAGTTTGAAAATGGTTAAAAATTGAACTTCGACTCTCTCCCTACCCAATTTCAGGTTGAATTTTTAGAAACAGGAAACAATTCACTACAGAGGCATTTTAACAGACTTGCAGTGAAAACAGGAAGCTTTGGGGACACTGAGCTTTGCCCTCCCCAGGTGGCCTGTGCTAGGGAGAAAGTTTAAATGGCAGAAAGTTTTGGGTGAAGAAAGGCAGAAGTATCTTTCCATGGAAAGGAAAAAAATCTTCTAGTGCCCAATAATTTGGAGAAGTTTAAGTGTTACTTTCCCAAAATCATGTCAGTTGCCCTGAGTTTTGCCATGTCCTGCCCTACTGCTGTACAACCACCATGAGGCCTTGACTGGACTCATTTCCATACGATGACAGGGGATTTTATCAACAGATCAAGGTTTCAGTCTCTGGACAAAGTCTGATCTCAGAGTCTGTGGGTATTTCCCCAAGTCTTCCTCTTTGCTGTTTTCCCAGACCAACTCCACAGGGTCTCCAGAGGCTGTGGGTGCCAGCAGGGAGCACCAAGGACAGTCACAAACTCCTGAGCCCTGAGCTGAGCGGTGTCTTTCGGAGCAGGCAGGGCTGAGCAATGAGATCACATCCTCACCAGCCCTTGAGACCACTCTCTACCATCCCTTGATATAGCAATTACTTCAGCCTAGGACTGGGAAAGGTTTATGGACTTCCTGCAGCCTCTAACATGAAGAATGCCTTGCAAGGAAAGCACCACTTCAGACTCTCAGCTTTTGACTCGGGGCCACAGTCCCAGAGCAGTCCTGGCAGTAGATCCAGGGACTCAGCTCTGCTGCTCCCCAGGGCGAGGAAACAGCCCCCACAATTCCTCTGACTATCTGGGAGAGGCACTCAGCTAATCCCCACTGAAGTTTGGCTGGGGAATGTGATTTGAACACAAAATGTTTCACTGCCCAAGACAAGGCAGGAGTAACCTCAAGACAAGGCAGGAGTAACCTCAAGACAAGGCAGGAGTGACCTCAGTGCTCCAGGGACACCACCCTGGTTTAGAGTCCCCAGGAGCACCAAGGAACCGAGGTTTTGCAGGTTCAGATTTCTCCCCTTTGCATTTTACAGTCCCCATCTCCTTTCATCTCCCCCAAGGACCCGTGCACTGTACTTGTCAGAAAAAGCAGCTTTGCTCTGGAATCTGGGCTCTCTTCCAGGTCCCGCTCTTTACAGCCAAGTTGCAAATCATCCCAGCACATCCAGCCAGGGAAGCTGCTCACAGGCCCATTGTGTGTTGTCTGAGAGCATTTGGGAAGAATAGGGAGGGGGGACAAGAGCTCTGTTCTGGAGTGTGGGGGCTGGTGAGTCCTTAAGAGAAATCACAGAAGTCTCAACTGCTGGGGAATGAGAGTTCAAGTACAGTCAAAGACCTGTATCAGTGATGTCAGCTGGGCCATGGAGACCCTGGCTCTGTTTGAGGCTGAAATGAACTGTACAGTTCACCCTGCAAAGCCAAATCATCCAGAAACTGCCGTTCCAGAATGATGAAATTAATTCCTGCAGTTTCTGGGACTGGTCAGCAGCACAAGAGTGGCCTCAGGTAACACAGAGCCCACATGTTTCCTCCTCGCAAAAGGAAAAAAAAAGAGGAAAAAACTGCCACCACTCTCCAAGGATGTGCACAGAAACACAAAAACACGAGGTATCACAGCTACACCTGCAAACATTTATTTTAAAGACACTAATGCACATAATTTTCATAGTCAATGGCACTTTCATTACTCTCAGAGCCCTGAGAGATTAAACTCCCTGCAGTCTGAGAGCAATGGACTATTTGCCCAAACTTGGAAACTGGGCCTTTGAACTGAGGATCTAAATAACTACAGGTATTTTTCAAGGATAACATTGCTCCTCTTGTGAAGTACTGGCCAATTTCTGATGTGAAGAGTTTATATGAAACCTCTCTGCATTTCCTCTCAGCTGACTCTGCTGGGTACAGCTGTGCCCACCCTGCCTTCCCTAAGGCACAAGGAATGGGAGTGATGAATCAACTGACAAAGCATTAAAGATGGTTATAAATGATGATTATAAGTCATCTTCTGGCTCATGACATTATATAAGCAGCAATGTTTATCACTTGAATAAGTATGTAAATATATCTTTAAAACAATCTCCAAGAGTGTAAAGTGGATGTGAATGTTCCTGCAATTTCATTTCCCTTCCCAAACATTTATGGAACATCACTGCACGCTCCAGATTCTGTCACAGCAATCATCCACCATGCCAAGGTAGACAGGGCCCTGCCTTGGAGCCTATTTTAACATAGAAACTATTTAATTGAACAGCCAAAATGATGTTTAAGTACCATAATTCATGACAATTATGCCATCCTGGCTTCAAAAATCAAACCTACGTGGTACATATGGAACATAAACCTGATGCCAGGTACTTATTGGGCATTTAGCCTGGTGTGCATCTGCTGGGAAAATGTGGCTACTTCTGGATGTTCAGGTGTGCAGGCAGTTCCTCCAGGAACAGGAGATGCAGGATCATTAAAGCAGCTGCTTTGGAAGTGAAGACAAATAAGTAACAACTGTGTTACTTACTGGGACTGTCAATATATGGTAAAGAAAGATGCAGAACTTGTCAGGGACTTGTCCTTCTCCACAAACCTCAGCTGGGCTCCCAACCTCTCTACTCAGGGAGTGCTAGACACTCAACAAACAGCTGGGATGCACGTCATAAAATGTGAAGAATTCACAGAAGCAGATAGCAGAGGCCAAAATGATTCTCTAGCTTGCTTTGGAAAGGCTGGGTCCTGCTGAATGAAGAGGCACTTGCAGAGCTTTAGAGCCACAGTCAGGTCAGAGCAAGGACAAACACACGAGCAGCAGACTGATGGTTACACTCTAGTCCTCAGTCACTGTATCGCCCTTAAATGCCTGAGAAATGTTCCAAGACTATTGGAAGCCTTCAGATCCAACTGTGCCCATCTGATGTTCTTCATAGTTTCTGAAGCAATCCTCCAAGATGATGAATTTTGCAAAACTCTGAACCCAATCAAAGGCTTATTGCCTGATTTGGTTTGTAATTATGCAGCATAACTACTTCAAGTCTGGCACAGTCTGAGTAAGACAGACTGCTTTGACAGAAGAACATTTAGGGGAAAGTATGGAGTTCAGGTCTTTTCTGTAAGAAAATCCCACTTGACATAATTTGTTAGAAGTGGGAGCTGTGCAAACTATTCTAAGGTAAAAAAGAAAAGCAACAACAACAACAAAAAAGGTAAAAGATTTAGCCCCAGGTAATCGGTGACTTGTGCACTTTCCAGCAATTAGAGATGGACTGAAAACTGTATTTTAGGCAACATGAATGACCGTGGCCTCAGTTGTACTTACCCCCTGCACAAATACTGGAAGGTTCTGCTGCCAGGATTTCTATGCAGGATTTCTTCAAAATCTAAAAGACAGACAAAATGTCATGAAGTACCTCAGGCTGGTTGCTACAGAAACCCAGCTCTGAAAGCGTGAGTGCTCTCATTCTCACATTAACACTTAACTCAAGGGTGCACTTTGCATTCATGGCACAATCTCAGCTTTTCACCTAAACCAGCCAACCAGGTGACATTGCTCCTCTTGAGCTGTTAGAAGGTGATGGATGCCAAGCTCTCCACCATCCCAGTGCAATCTTGCCCTAGTCCCCAGTACCAGTTATTCTGCACCCGCCACGGGTCCCTCCGAGGGGTTATGGAGGCACCGTCATCACCCTCCCTTTGAGTCACACCTCCCTCTCCAAAGTTATTCTGGAGCCCAAGACTCCCAACAAAACAGCACAAGTGTAGGCTAAGCTGTTTAGCTCTGCATTAAAACATCCCACAGAGCCGCTTCTCAGGTCTCAGCCACAGGGGTTACAACTTCTTTCGCTTTTAACCTGATTTATGAGAGCACACCTGGGGGTGTCCTCAAAGCTGCTTGTGACTTCAAATCAAATGCACAGCCAGTTGTTGTTTACTTCACCCAAACTCAAATGAAGCAGCATGTCTTTGGCAGGGCTGTCTCTGCCTCTAACCACTGTACGTGTAGACAGTGGTTTACACTTTGGGCCAGGCTTGGCCAAGCGCTCGAGGGCAGGAGGAGCCGGCTGAGCTGGACACTGGTTATTCCCACATGGTGCTGAAACTGCCCCAGCTGTTATTTGAGGTCTTTGCCCTGTTCTGAAAACCAAGTCCAACTCTTCAGTGCCCAGCAAAGCCGTGCCAGTGCCCGTGACCCCCAAGAGAGCAGGACCAAGAACTGCTGAACGGGGGTTCAGCTGAGCAGCCCCTGACTGAGGCAACACTGATCAAAATTCAGGTCAGTTCCAAGAGGCAAGGAAATGTCAGCCAAGCATCATGACTCAAATCCAACATGAAAACTATTTTCCCAACTTTAAACTGAAACATCTGTAAGGAAAGAACAGCAACCAATACAATAAATTCTGTAAGAAAAAGATAACACTTTTTTTCTCCACAATCACGGCTCACTGCCTCAAATTGCAAAAGGTACCCAGAGAGCCAGCATTTATTTTTTAGAAGTTTTAAGGAGAAGATTGAATTACTCAGAAGCATGGCTGGTAGAGACTGAGAGCACCAAGGGACTGAAGGAGGCAGGACTGTCTGAGCTGGTGGCAGGTGAGGAGAGGGAAGCTTTGCAGGAACAAGGTTATACAGGAACTGTCAAGTGGAAAAACAGAGAAAGTCAACACTTGAGAACAGAGCTGAGAAGCAGTAGAAGAATCTGAAAGACAGAATAAGGAGAAACGTGAAGAATGTAAAATACAATCAATACTTTTTTTAATAAAATCAAACCTCACAGGATTAAGTTTGAGATTCAGGACTTCTACTCAGCAAACATTTTGTAAACATTCCTGCTGTTGCCCAGCTTGGATGGGGGTGGAATAGCAGGTGTCTCAATTAGTTGATGCAGATCTCCCAGTTCAGTCCAATCCTTTTACACAACCATAAAAAACTGGCCTTAATGGCTTTTTACAGTGCCAACTGCAATATTTATTTTGATTTAGATTAAGTTTCCAATGCTCCAAGCACCCACCCTAACTTAAAGTGAAAATCAGGCAGCAATAACTATTGCAAAAGAATTCCTTTATGTCTCTTCCTCGTTAAAAAATACATTCAAAAAAGACTTCAGTGCCTTCACTGTAGAAGATTTCATCAGGTCTCTTATTTCCTGAGGGGTGCATAGCCCTGGGGGCTGGAGGTGCAGCTCATCCCCCATGTGGTCTGGGGCCCCAGGGAAGCAAATCTCATGGAAGAGTGGTGATGGAATCTCCCAGGTCCATAAACCACCCCGAGAGCAGACTGGGAGAACTGACTCCACATCCCCACTTTCACAGGAACAACCACCACAGCTCTGGGGGACGTGGGGAGTCCCTGCAGGGCTCAGGCAGCTCTGCCCTGGCACCCACCCAGGGAAGTGTTTGGAGCAGTGCTCACTCCTGGTGAGGACGCATCCCGTTGTCTCCTGCAGCACAGCTCAGAGACCCAGCTCAGACTCCCAGATCAGGCTGCTCCTTTGCTCCATGGGGCTCCAGTGATGCTCCAGGCTCTGGGACAGGCTCCTGTCCATATTTGCTGACATGCCAGAGGAAGAACGCAGCACATCCCTGTGGGAGCCTGGCTTTGTGTGCCCCAGGGAGCTCTGACAGGGCAGAACTGATTTTAGCACTACCTGTGACTAACTGACCTTTCTGCCAGGGGAGGCATCAAGGGCCAGGAGAGGCCCAGCAGGTCACCTGGACCCCTGGAAACAGAGGGAAGACAGGGAATGAGATTCTGCAGCTGCTGGAAGCTTTGCCTTGGTGTTCTGCTCCACAAACACACAGACAGATTATTTCACCACAGAAGTTTCTTATACAGTTTTTTCACCAAATTTGGGAATTCTCATTAGCAAACAGGATGCTGAAGTGTAATAGAAGGTTACTGCCTAATTATCATCAGTGGGAATGACCTGCAGTCTGAGGCCAGGTACTCATTAGCAGGCTCTGTTCAATTACTGAATACCGAGGTCTGTTGCCAATTATAAAACAGCCATTTATTTATGAAGTGTTTCCTGTCCAATAATATCTACATGAGCTAAGTAAAATAAATACATTTAAGTCCTTTTAAAAGATGCATCTGGGGGAAGAAAGAAGTAGAAAGCATGACTATATACCATTAAAACTAATGAGAAGCACTGTGCAGTGGAGACTGGGGGTTCACATCCTCTCACTGGGATGGGTAAGCCAAGAGGCTCCAGTTGTTAACTTGCTCTTTGGCCTGTGCAGAAAGTCTGGCTGTGACAGAAGACAGATTCAGAGTATCTTGCAAAGGAATTAACTTTTTCTCGTCTCTCTCCCCCATTCAGGGGGTCTCAGCCCTCTCCCTGCACCAGGGAATCTACAGTTTATCCCTCTGCCAGTGAAGTTTGAGCAGCCAGCTCAGGGTGGGCACACAAAACCATCACCACACCTCTCACTCTTTGCCTATTAGATGCTCACAGAGTTGTCACCAAAGTTCCCCCCCTGCATATATCCAGCACTGCAGTTTGTCCCAGGAAACACCAGGATTCAGGGACAGTGTATTCCCAGCTCTGATTTCCTGGGGTGAAGGAGCACATTGACCTGCCACATCAGTTCTGAACTGCCACAGCAATTCCAAGTCCTGAAAAATATCAAGGGTAGGTGGTATATCCTCTGCAAGAGGGTCCTAAGGGAGCACACAGGGAATTAAGCTTAAAAGGATGAATCATTTGTACAATTTATACAGACAGGGGACAGTCCCACAAAGTGGTTCATACTTCTTCCTTTCTAATCCATCACAACTGGTCCATGAGAACTGCAGCTCACTCGGGCTCCTTGCTAAGGGACCCAGGATTCCATCTCTGAGGTAAGTTCCAGGCTGCTGCCATGGTTTAACACATGCCAAGGATCAAGGAGTTTTTCTGACTGCTCCTCAGTCAGCTTCTGTTACAGGCTCAAAGCAAAGCCATGACAGGATCCCATCCTGACTTTCATGTTGCTTCATGCTCATTGCCTCCAGCACTCCTACCAGACACACACTGAGCAGTCACTGAAGCTGTTTCAGGTTTTCCTTCAAAGATTTGCTCCATTTGCTTTAAATTGACAGGTTATGATTTGCACAGATTTTTCACAGCAAAGAAAAATTTAGTAAATTACTTCAGCTCCTTCCCCGAGACCCCCAGCCTGCAGCAATCAGTCAGTCTGCTTCTCCATCAGCTTGTTCTCTCCTGACAAACTCAAAATCCCCATTACACAGGGGGAAGCTGAAGTTTAAGCAGTGGCTTTTTCACAATGAGGAAGACAAAGCAATTGGTTTGCTTAATAAAAAAGTCAGATTGGAACTCACAGGAGAGAAAGGACCAAACTCCACAGTGCACTGAACACCATTAGCTCCCACTTTAAGGATCATGTTTTTAAGCACAGCTTCAGTGTGGGACTGGATTTTCACCTCAGTTAAGCACAGTCTCCAGAGGGGAGCCATAACTTGGTGGTGCCTGGAGGAGACAGGACCACACTGAGCACATCTCCCTGCAGCTGCTCCCTCCAAACTCCCTGGCTCCCACAAAAAAGGAAGGGCAGGTGCATGGAAACATCTGCAGCCCCACCACCCTGAACATCTTTGTTCAGCAGATTGAGAGGCCCAGCTGAGGCCAGTCTTGAGCTCCACCACTCCCAGCTCCCACCCTCTGCCTCATCCCAGGGGGACTTCAAATTCCCAGAATCACAGAATATTTTGAGTGGGAAGGGAGCCCACAAGGATCATCAAGTCCAGCTCTAAGTGAATGGCCCGTGCAGGGGTTGAGCCCACAGCCCTGGAGTTATTAGCAACAGGTATTAGCACCAGGCTCTGACCATCTGAGCTGGTCTCCAGCACCTCTGCACATGCAGAGGGTTGGGAAAGCCCTGCTCCTGAGGACAGGGGAGGAGGGAATAGTCCTGGCAGTCACACCAAAGCCCTGCAGTGTAAAACCAACCCTCTAGAGTTAATTCAAGCACTAATCCCCACAGGCTCATCATTTGATCTTTGTCCCTCTGTGATAACCAGCAGGTTGTAGCTTAATCAATCCCCTCCACAGTGGCTGAGCATCCTTGCTGTGCCAACTCTTACACAGGAACTGAAAGAAGCTTCCAAATCCCAGGGCCCTTTCACTGTTAACATCTTTCCCGTGACCACAAATGCTTTGTTTGCTCCAACACAGGGATGCTTTTGGCAAGGACAAGAAAAGAAGGAGTGAAGGACCTTATTTTCCAGCTAGAACAGGAATCTACAGATTGTTTATGTTATTCTACAGTGTGATTAACATCCTCCCTGTCATTCCTTTCACACACAAACCCACTTCCCTTCTCCCCAGCCTACTGCAGAGGCTCCACTCAAATCCAAGTGATCAGGTCATGGATTCATTACTGTACAATTGCACTTCCCTGTGACCCTCCTTCCCGGGGCTGGGAAATCTTGCACCAGTCAGCTCAGCTGAGGCAGTTCTCGACTGGGTTCCTGAAGGCTGTTCCATATAACTGGGAAGGGAGTCAGAACTGCTGCTGGAATTCATTAAGAAGAACTGCAAAGGGAATGCAGGGCTGGGGAGCAAAGCAGTTCTTGTTTTGTTGCTTTCCGAAGTGACAAGCAACACCTGACTGTCCGAGAGAGCTGGGGCACTGCTCAGACAGTGCCAGGAAAACCAATAAGCAAGGGATTGTATTCCATCTCCACGTGAGAGCACCAGGGAGAACTGAGCCTGTGCTGAGGGAATGGTTTTGGTTGGTATGACACTGTCAAAATAGTGTGTAACCACTGTAAACAGAGAAATGTGAGACACCCTCACCCCCGTGAACCCCCCTCCCCAGCTCCACATCGGACCTTTAGCTGGGTTTTATCAGCTCTTCCAAAATGAAGAACACACATGTCCTTAAACAGATTTCCCATCCTTTGTAGCCATGGCAAGCACCCTAATTAGCCCAGCCACTCAAAATGGGCCAGCTCTTCAATGCTCCACCCAGTTCCCGCAGGGAATGCCAGGAATTGGGAATAGGGAAACCTCAATCTGGGGAGGAGAAGACCAGCCCATCTGCCAGGAGGCTGAATGCAGAAAGCAGAGGCTTAGGGATTTCGGCCTACAGAGCAGGATCCCTTCCCCCATTCCAGCAGGGAGCAGTGCAGCACATCACCTGGATCCTGACCCCTGTGCACCTGGCACAGGATGAGCTCCAACACAGCCCTGCTGTCCCTGCTGGGGCAGCCACGTCACAGACTGTCACCATGTGCCTCTTCCTTCACTCAGTTCCTTCCCACCAAGGAGGGAGACAGACAAAGGTCGTCTTTGGGCTCAAAGTTGATAAACTTGACCTCGAAGTAGCGATTTTAGTACAAACAAAGGTCAGTTCTTTGTACCAAATGATTAAGTGATTTTTCAAGCAGGTCCTTGTGAACACAGGAAAACCAAACTGCAAACACATGATTAAAAGTACTTACAGAGTCTATGATCCCCTGAAGGGCTTCAAACCCATCGTTCACTGGGAAGACATGATCTTTGCTGTCGGCAATCCGAGCCAGCTGACAGAGCAGGGAAAGGAAATAAAACAGAAATGCAAAGAATGACATAAATTAGCCAGCAGGCAGCAAATTAAGACTTCTCCAGACTCATCCACTTGCAGATAAAAACCTCAAATGCTCAAGTACTCTGTGTGGATTGCCAGTGTATTATGGTTTATTAAGCAGTGAAAAGTTAATCTCTTTAGCCTGATTGATTTTAGAAAGGATCAGAAAAGGGCTTTTAACTTTGAAAGCAAGACTTCACATGGCTTTCAGTGGTGCCCAGAGCCTTTAGTGCAAAAGCTGTCTCCTACATGATTGTAAACCACCCCACTCAGTAACTCCCCAGCCAAAAGAGGCCACAGCATCAACACAGGCAGCAAAACACTTGGACACATTTAAACCAGGGAAGTAACCAAAATGATTCAGTATTTTCACTTGTAGAGAAGGCTAATAAAAATGTGTTCTGTCAAAGGTTGGACTTGATCTTGGAGGACTTTTGCAACCTTCAAGATGCTGTGATTTTATGAAATTATACCCCAGCTGGAGATACAGCCCTGACTCACCTTCCCTGTCAGGGCAGAGGTTTGACTATTGGTCCTACACTCAAACATTAAAGAGCCAAAAAGAAGAAAGCAGGGACTTCTCAGGAGATATTTTCCAAGTGGAGGTTAAAAGGTATCAGGGGAGCATCCAGAAACCTCCATGACAAGGAAGAGGGACCTTCATGAGGTGGTGGCAAGGTAAGGGGAACCAGGACAACACCTGCAAAGAGCTTCATGCAGGTCCAGCTGCCAGTGGCAGACTAAGGGTTAAGCCCAAAATCTCAGCCCAACTCAGCTGTAATGAGCTCTCCATGCATCTGCTGGAGCAGACTCAAGTTTTACTGCTGCAAGGCCAACCTTTGTTCCAGTAATTCTCTCCCCTGGCAAAGGTAACCCAGCCCAGAAGGCCTCTCTGGATTTTCCTGTAGCACTGCAAGCTGGAGGCAGCAGAGCAGCCACACATTCCTCCCTAAACCCCACGGGCTCCACCTTTCCAGCTCCTGTCACTCACAACTCCCACTTCCCCAGCTGCCAACCTCCTGGTTTGCATCCAGAGAAATACTCCAGGCAATTTTCCCCTGCCTGCTCCAAGAAGGGCAGCAAAGCAGCTCATTCCTTGTTGGCTGAGCTGCAGAAGCCTCTGTAAACGAGGATGTTTACAGTTTCTTCAACTCACTCCCCATGGTCCTCCTCCTGGTCCATTCTGGGACTTCAGACACAGTCATCTAATTCCAATTAATTTCTTCAGCATTTAGATGCCTTCAAATAGCAGCTGTCTGGGGCCTGTTGCTTTAGATCCGGTCTCTTTGGCATCTTTATTCCCTCTTTGCTTTTTCTATGACTTACTCTGGGTTGCACCAGTCTCTGGGTTTGGTTTGAAGGAGACTGTTCTAAATCAAGTTTGGTTTGACTCCTTTTTTGAAAGATGAAAACCTGGAAAAAGTCTTTCAGCCTCCACTTTGGGGCTGTGCAAGTGTTTCACTCATGTCAGAAAAATGTCAGTTGTTAGTGTGTGAAACATAATTCATGGGCATACCAACATTCATATGACAAATTTAGAAGTCAGACTATCAAAGGGGAAAACAGTGTGAACTATTACTGTCACTAATGAAGGTGTTTGCTTTTGACAGCACAGTTTTCCCCTAAAGAAAAACCTGGATTGAAACTGAGGAGTTCTATGGCAATATTTGTGTGGGGAAAAGATGTCCCACAGCCTGCTCCTCAGGCCAGACAATGTGCTCTTCTTCAGGTGTCTTTTCCTCTGCTTTTCCGCACCATTACCAAGAGTATCTGGGCAGGCAGAGGGGCAGCTCTCCACAGCTGGAGACTTAGACAAGGACTTAAACCCAACACCAGACCCACCACTTCAGGTGGGCACTTTGGATCGTCGAACAGTCGACAGAAGGAGAGGAAAACCACTTGGGAACCTTGAGAAGGGGATTCAGGAGTGTGTGCCCGTGTTCAACCTGCACCTCTGCCAAGCACCTCAGACAACACAGGAGCCTTCTTTACCTGGGTCTCGTTGAAGTCCTTCACACCCACACAATACACTGTCGCTCCCAGGTCACGCGACCGATTCGCCTGGAACGAGGAAAGGCAGGATGACACGGATGCAAACGGGATGGGATGCAGGTTTCTGAAAGGTCTTAATCATAAATTTAGTCTTCCTCTGCCTAATGAGCAGGGAGGGCTTGTCAAAGGAGAGTTTTAAAAGCTTTCCTCCCTGACTCCGTAAATTCGGGTTTTATCTGTTTCTAGAGTAGCTACTGTTTAGTAAAGCAAATCCCAAGGTATTTGGTGGGTTTTTTTAAACCTAGTTAGTTCACCTCTTGAGTGACTTCAGCTTCCCAAAAGATGTCAGACCGACTGAATCAATTTTCTTTGCATCATTTAGGGCACATCCCAGTACAAGAGTAACCTAAAATGCTTTGGTGTTTTCTGTTTCAGACATGTGCCTGGACTTATGATACGTGTAGGCGAGAGACATTTCATTCCATCTGCTACAAAACTGTATCACTCCCACTGCTTACACAGCATCCTAAACTAAAGGGGGACATGCACAGGTTTGATTTTTCCAGGCTATTTCATTGAAGATGAAGTTGCATTTACTATTCAAAAGGCAAATGCTCCGGATGCATAAGTACAATTTAAGTCATTAGAACGAGAACACCTGACCTGACCAAAACCCCTTCCCAGAACAGATGGTAGCAAGTCAGACTGTATCAGAAGACTGCAGCTATTCAAGTTGTTCCACAGCAAAGTGCTTCAGCAGAAAAGCCTCATTCCAGTTTCACACTGGGGAGCTTCAGCCCAAACAACTGCAGCAGCTCCCAGAGTAGGAGCTGAGTTCAGGATCTCCTCCTACCAGCTCTTAACTGCTCCTCCCCAAACCAAAACAAATGGAACACTTCTGACCTTTCAACTTGTTCATTCACCTCTAAAAACAAACTTGCTTTTCTTGTGGGTATTTTATTTCAGAAGGGAGGAAAAGGAGATGAAGAGCAAGGAGGGGAACTGCAGATCCAGGACATTTGTTTGTGCTGCAGCAGTATTGGTTTTACTCTACAAAACCTTTCCTTTTGTTGTTGTTGGATTTAAAGCTGCACTTTGGACAGACTGAGAGGAAAAAATCTGTCCATAACAAATTCATGCAAAAATACCATCTTCCAAGTTTAGGTCATCCTAATTTGCTTGACTGACAAGTGCAAATTGGTTCATCTCTTCAGAGAGGACTGTCCAAAGGGCAGCAAAGCTTTCAATGCTCACCCTACTGTTTAGCTAACATCTTGCATAGTTCACTAATTTAATGAGGATGCTGAGAATATGTGTTTGAACCGTGGAAATATTTGTGGAAATTTTGGATTTGATCATCTGAGAGGTTTTCTGATGTCACAAAAGTTTATAGGAGCAACAACCATCCTCCTTCTGCAGCCTTTACTTTTTGTGAGAGAAGAAAAGTGAAAGTGAGAAGATCCAGGTATTTCCCAGAGCAATCCAGTCAATACTGAAACTTCTCAGCTGTGAACTATTCCTTCCTCCAGTGTTTATTTTTAACTGGAAGTTCAAAGCCCTTTCCTTTCCCATGAACAGCCTCAGCTGTGATGAGTCAGAAGTGTTGCTGCTGTTAATGGTTATCCTTAAGATTCATGTCTAAAGAGCACTGAAGTGGAGTTTTTTCACAAGGGAAAAAGCTTTTCCTTATCTTTTGCCTTCAAAGTAGCAGGCCCAGACGTCTCCCTGTCTCCCTGACTGAAAATTTGTGAGACACTCACCTCCCTCTCAGAGTAGAAAAACAGGTCCTCGTGGAGCTCTCCGTCCGTCAGAGCAATGATGACACTGGCGGTTCTGTAACCTGAACACACAAACTCCTTCAGGCCCTTGGTTTCATTGTGTTTGCTAAACCACCCTAGAAAACATCCTGATAGAGGCCTCTCAACACACCCAAAGGGCCAGAAACAGCAACTGTCAAGCTCATGGCCTCCCTGCCTCCAACCAACCAGTTTTCAGGAGACATAAATTTCTCCACGGTTTTTCACTCAGGCACCTGCCTTCAATCCCAGTTTTATATCCCACCCTTTTGATGTGCCAATGGTTTCAATTGACAGCCCCTCAATATTTCAGTGTTTCAGACCAGTAGATTAGGCTGCAGCCATCAAAAAAACCCCAATGCGATTTGTTCCTAGTTAGTTCCTGATTTTATTAATTATATTAATATATATATATTGTAAAAAATAATTTTATTAATTTTATCAATTCAAGAAATCCACAGGGTTTTTTTTCAGCTTGTAATAAAAAGCTCAATTGGGATCTAAACAGAGATAGTAGGAAATGGCCTAAAATCTTCAACATTTCAGCAATACCATTAAACCTTGTAATCATCCCTTCCAAACAGGCAACTTCTTCAAGTGCTGCAGAACAGAGATCTGATACCTAAAATTTCTTAGTGCTATTTAGAAATCCCCAATTTTCAACAATGGGGTAATGGTGCAACAAGGAAGTCAAGCAATGAGCAACATGTGGGGTTATTCCCCTTGCAGATCCCAAACTCAAGTGCTCGGGCTTCTTCTGTAGGACATGGAAAAAACTGAACGTTTCTGGTAGAGATTCGGGAGCGCAAACGACCTCCAGAGATGCCTTTCTCCCTCCACTGACTATGGCAGGAGCCCTTGGACCTCCTGCAGGTGGGATAAACCCTCCTTGGAGTGGAGCAAGGACAAGCACAGAGCTGTTAAAACACACAGCCCAACATTCAGGCTGGACCCAGCTGTCCAGTGCTTCGTGCACGTGGTGGGAACAGCTTACATGTGATACATACACCAGCATGCAACAGCATCATCAATCCCAAACTGAGCTGTTCCAGCTATTCCATTTTCCTGCAGGCATATTTTACAGGTGAGTCCCAAAGCTGTGTGGACTTAACCACGACTTCCTCTTACTCGTGAGTAGCCCTGTGAGACCATTAGGCCTGGCTTTGTACTCAAACATCTGGTTGTCTGTCTTTTGGTTTCTGAAGCAATATTTATATTCATACTTCAGGCTTTGCAGTGCAGAAAGATTTTACATTAATTACAGGGAAGGACAAACATTTTTGCAACCGTCTGCAATTACTGATGGTTTTAATAATTGCTTATTAAAAAATCTTTTATTTAACAGCTTCTCCACATTCTTATGTTTGAGAAGGAAGAAGAAATGGCTGTCTGAGTCCTCAAACAAAAGGAACAAAGACAGTTTTGGTAAGAGTGGGCAGTTCAGCCAGGCTGGCTTCTCACTTTTGGCCTGAAACACTTCCATTCCAGCTCTGGCTCCTTAGAGCTCCACCAGTTCTTTGTCCCTTTCAGGAACACTACACTGACCAGCACTGCATTCCTGTAAGAGCAGCAGCCTTACACCACCCTTCCCACAGTGAAGCTGCATTTCAAATCTGTTAAAATTATGTCAAAAAGAGAAAAAAAACATTCAATGGATTAAGAAAAGTCTCTCACCGTGAACATTTTCATAGTAAATCTGTTCACTTGCCTGAAATTAAATCAGAAGATTATTAGTAATAAATCAATAATAATACTTTGTGGGCATCTACTCATGCACCAGAAAGAAAGGGAAGATGGAAGTGAGGACTTGCAGTTCACACATGACCTCTGCTCTCAGACATCTGAACCCTTCCCAGAACAAGGCTCTTGCCTGTGGGTCTGACTGGGTTACTTCAAGGTCTTAAAGCACAGCTCAGTCAAACCAACCCTAAGGCCAACACTAACATTGTCTCCCATTGTTCTGCTCTCTGAAAATCCCATTCACCTTCCTCCCTGAGAAACATCCCAGGCCCAATAATAATATTCCCCAGCACCTCCAGATCAATGACTCCAATTGCAAACAAATCCAAGTCTCTGTCAGGTCACCTGAATTTCTGCTGTGTGCTCACATTTCAATGTGAACAATGACAGTTCAGCATTTTCAACAGTCAGATGGTTCAAAGTCCTCCCAAATACATGTGTAGGACAGAAGTGGGAGGGAGTGCAGGAGTTCAGGTTTAGAGAGACTCCTGAGCTTGTAAAATATATTAAAAAACCCATCCAGAAGAAGGTCAGAGCAGGCAATAACGTCTGCACAGCATTATTTGGACACCAGTGAGGACAGGTTGGAGCCACGGCCTCAGCCCCCACCCGACTCTAACAGGGCTACTCTAGGCAGGATTGACAGCTTCCCACCCTTCAGGAACACATGGGATTGCAATGCCAAAGCCTTCTGCCTTGTCCTAAACTGAAAAGGCAGCTCCCCTCTGAAAGCTGAAGGCAGAAATAAAGGTAACTCGTGGAGTTTGCATCTCCCAGCTCCAGCACTGCCCACTTACACCTCACTGTACCTGTGGCTTGTCCCACTCACCCACCAGGGAGTTATTGGCCAGATTCCTCTGGTTACATTTCCCAAGGGGCAGCAGACACAGTTTGAGGCACCACAGCCTGCACTTAGTTACCCTTTCAAATCCCTCGTGCATGTACGTGTCTCCACCCGGCAGCACCTTCTGCAGCTCCTCCAGGCCCTGGCGAATCTGCTCCCTGAAAGGAATGCAGACACTGTCAGATCCAAGATCCAGCTCCTGGGGAGCTGATATCCAGGAGAGGACATGCATGGCAGAGCCAAATACAGAGGGGGGAAAAAGGAGTTAACCCAATGTTTACATAGGCCGAGTCTGGGTAGATACCTCTCCAAGGATGTGGGAAACAGAGCAGTTGTGCTCCCAGTGTTCCCACAGCCTGGGGAAAGCCTCACAGAAGCAGCATCTCCTCAATATCCAAACATTTCATACATTTCTTCCTAAATAAATGCTCCCTGGTCAAACTCAGCAGCCGACTCACCTGGCTCACTTTCCTCACTGTGTTTGCTGACTTGACTAAACAAACATAATCAAACAGCCTGGTTTATTTGGCCATTACACCTTCAGTTCCTGTTCAAACTGACTCGAAGATTGAAGCCTTTCCCAATGGCTCATTATGACTCAGGGGATCTGTTTGAATTCTTTTCAGGAATCCCAGGCACGGTGAGATCAGCTGCAGGGTACCCAGGGCAGGCAGTCATCTGCTGTTCCCCTGAGTGGCAGACACCAAACTCTGGGAGCCCAGCACAGGCCAGAAGTCTTTAATACAAGATAACACCCTGCAGTGTGTGGGGTGTATCTCAGCAAACTCCACAATCTTCATGGGAAAGGGATGAAGTCACTGCAGGCAGGACCACATGGACATGCCAGAAGTCAGTTTGGTCCCTGCATTTTTTAACTACTTCTGAAACCCCAGACTGTGTGGTCACACACACTGGAGCTCTGTGGTGAGGCTGATTGCAGCAGGGCATTAACACTGTTCAGTCAGCACAGCAGTGACTCCCCCAGGGAGAAAAAAAGACTGTCTGCTTTTGCAACAGGCTGAATTGTCAAACTTTCGAGAACTCATTCTGTACCTGTGATTCCCAAACCAGTTAGACACTAGTTAGACACTGCCATAGGTGGACTAGTGGCAGAGATTTCCTCCTCTCAGTGCTACTCATGCACACACCAAGCCAAAGCTGAATATAAAATGGAGCATTTCTTGTGATCACCATTTTTCAAAGGTGAACTGACATTTTCAAATCCACAGCACAGGTGTTTAGAATACGCCAATCCAGGCCCATCAGATGCACAGAGTTTTTCCAAAAAGGGATGCTCAGCACCCTCAATCTTCACATTCAGAGGCTGATACACCACACAGAGGCACAGACAAGGCAGAGGAGGTTTTCCCACCACTCCACCTTCCCCATTTAGAAAGGCCAGCGGGAACTAAAGGACCAACACTTTGTTTGTCTGTCCCCCAATAAAAAGCAGCAGCTCTGCAGTCAGCTGGCTTTTAGACTAATACCATATCAATATCCTGTTCCCAGTCAACATTTCCAGGGCAGCTGGATAAATATGGAATACATTTCCACATGGGGAACACTTCAGTCTCTTAGTTCAGAGCCTTAGCAGATGAGGTACCTCTGCAGCGGGGTGTGTTCAGGGGGTGGGACACAGCAAGGGGCAGGGAACAGGTTTACTGCTGGCACCCAGTTAAATAGGGTTTATTCTCTTTATCCTTATTGTTGCAGTAAGTGGCAAGGAAGGGCTGCTTAGGCTGGCTGGGGTTAATGGCATTTGCAAGGCTGGGGTGTATGTGGACTGCTCTGTAGGAAGGCAGCCAGTTTCCTCCCTGTTCCTCCATGGGAGCTGCTCTGGTATGTGATTTCAGACATCCAATATGTAAAACACATGCTGACTTATACACCCTACACATGTGTTACATATATTTCTGCTCCACGTGGCAATGAAGTTAACAGAGGAAGCGAGAGCGATTTAAGGACCTCGTCCAACTCTCCTTGAAGTCAGAGTAAAATAAAAAACTCCATCCCACAGATTTTACTGGGATTAACTCGGGAATCTACAAAGGAGTGACAGGAACACGCTTCAGAAACATGGCAATCAAACTGCCATTGCCAAAAAATACAGCCCCTTGCAATCCATCCCAAACACCGTTTGTCTGTAATATCCCTTCAGACGTCTGAGGAAATCACATTCCCCTCCACCTCAAGAGTGTGGGAGTCACCTCTGACTTTCAAGTCTGTTTTTATGGGAAGGGAGTTTCACCTATTTGTTTGCAGAAGAAACTCCCAAAGGATGTTTCACAGGCAACAAGCCTCTTGTTCTCCAACAAAGCCTGAGTCTCTGTGGAATGCAGCTCCCTCAATGAAACCAGTCTGAGCTAAAACCCCAATAGGTGACAGAAAAGACATTTAAAATTTAAGAAGCTAACCTCTGCCTTGAGAGCCCTTAATGTATTCTAAGATATGAAAATGGGCAGGTGGTTCAAACAATTAAATTGAGAATCACAAAGGTGTCACAACTCTGTTCACAGTGGACTGGGAATCGTTGAGCAAGGAAGGTGAAGGGACACAAAAGGTGCTGTGCACCTTTATACCTCTTCTTACCTGTCTTCTGTTAACCTCATTAGAATTGTCCCTCTAGTTGAAAAAACAATGAAGGACATCCTCAGCTGAGGGCTGGAGGAGAGAAAAGAGGTACATTAATTTGCTGGTGCAGAGGTTCCTGTGTGTGTAACCCCAACCACACAGGACACTCTGCTCTCTCAGTTATAACTAACAGGGGCAAAGACAGGAGGAGGCAGCAGAAGGTGCTTTTCCCTGGGCCTTCCCAGTCAAGACAAACCATCCCTGTAAAGAGCGCTCGCATCACAACCTTGGGATGGCTGCAGCAAGAAAGGCTTAAATGCATCCTGGAATCATCACGGAGACGAGGGAAGGCTAATTGTGTTTATCATAACACATTCCATGTCCTGAGGGATTCTCCATGCAGTCTCAAGTCATTCAGAGCCTGAAAGCTACAGCCACAGGCCCCTCCCTGCAGACCCAAACCTGTGTGCCTCAGGAGCATCTCAAACAGGAGGACTCCTTCCCCACAGGGGTAAGACTGATCCAGGCAGGCAGGAATAGAGGCAACAATCAGCTTATCTCCTCCTATTTCCCACGTGACAGAAATCTGGGGAAAAGCAGCCATTGGGATGACTTGAGGAAAGCACTAAGAACCCTCCCTCCACCCCCAGTGGAAAGCAGCTCAGCTGAACTGGGAGCCACTGGTGCCCACTGCCCACCCCGGTCCTGCAGCACTTCTCACCTGATGAACTTGCGGGCCAAGTGCTCCACGAAGTGATAGATCTCATTCCAGTGGTGCAGGACACTTCCTGACCTAGGGAGACAATGATTACAGGACAGATTAGTTCAATTGCTGCTATTGTAGCTTTCCCAGCCCTGGGTCCTCTCACACCTTGCCCAGCCAAGCACTTGCCTTTATTTTGTTTACCACTCACTACCCATATTCTTCCTGTAAGGAGAGACTGAACTGTAAATGACATTTCCTACTTAACTTTGAAAAGCAAGAATAATTCCCATTCCATACAAGGGTTTGAGGCTGCCCCTGGCAATAACACATGGCAGTTAGGCTGGACCTTAACACAGCATTAACCAAAGAAAACCTGTGTGAGTGAAGACCTTCTCTCTGAAATGTTTTAGATTAATTCCACCCACTCACTTCCAAACCATTACACAGAGCTTTCAGCTCTGTTATTCTGAGAGTAACACACAGTTGGAGGAACAGATTATTAAACTTCTCTTGTGTTTCCACTGTGCCAGACACTATGAAAAGTAAAACACCTTAGTCCACGTCTCAACTGTTCCGGTTAATTCTTTCACACCTCAGCTAAAGACAAAACAAACTAATTTTGCTCCTCAAGAGGATAAACTATGGGCTATAATGGGATTGGATTATTCTTCTTTATGTTGTAAGAACTAGGAAAAAT
Source organism: Chiroxiphia lanceolata (assembly GCF_009829145.1). NCBI lineage: Eukaryota > Metazoa > Chordata > Aves > Passeriformes > Pipridae > Chiroxiphia > Chiroxiphia lanceolata. Next base: position 742,864 of record NC_045664.1, read on the forward strand.
TAGGTTAATCAGAATCTTTCAGCACTAAATGCCCCTTCTAGCATAAACACTTCCATGAACACTGGAATATTAATATTGGAAAAAAAATTCCTTCCTAGAGTTGGAAAATAAAAGTGTCATCACTTACTTAATTCATTGACTACAATTAGAAATATTTATAGGGGAAATAACCATTCCAGCCTTAACAGAAACCTCATTGATCTGCAGCCTGAGGAAGAAAAGATGAACATTTGAGGTGATGGTTTTTCACTTCACAGGAAGAAAAGGGACCTTCCCTGCCCTGTCCTACCTCAGATCTGAGGGAGCAAATGCAGAGCCAGGAATGGGTTCCTCCAGACCCTGCTCCTCCAGCCCAGCCCCCAGCCTGGCTGCCCAGAGCAGGACCTCAGTGCTGGAGGCACAGCCAGCACTCAGACCCGCTGTGGGGTCACACACATTCCTCCCCCGTTCCCCCACACCTCGTGTTCCTTTACAGCCATTCAGTAAAGCCCTGGCTTTGCCCTCTTGCTCCAGGATACCTGTTCTTCCTCTGTGTGACCCCAGGCTGTCCAAACACAATGTGCAGTGAGGACCTTTGCACAGGGACAAGAGCATCTGGTCCACCTGGAAGAACTGTGAACTGCCCAGTTCTCGTTGCCAAAAGGCCTCGTTGCCAAAAGCCCCTCTTCAAAGGTCCCCTTCCAGTCACCTGTTTTGTGCAGGGCTGTGGGACAGATGGCAGAGCTCAGTGACCATAAGCAACTGCTATCAGTGCTAAATTTCTTCCTGGCTGTCTTCCATCACACCAGGACCTGAAATCATGACTTGTTCTACACACAAATGTGCATCAAAGAGGACTAAAATAGCAAAGATCTTGATCAACTAATTAAACCACAGACAGTGGGAAAATTGGTGTCATAACAGATGAAGGGTAAGGTACATCAGGACTTGCTCTCCAGCAAGGAACTTAACTCCCATTCCATCCAAACTGCAAACTGATAGAACAGAGAGACACACACAAATCCCAGCCCCAGGAGCAAATTGCCCTGGGATCTATGGAATAACTCTGAGACCTTGAATACAACAGACACTCCAGTCCCAACAATGTCAAATAGCACAAGTAATTTCCTAGAACTGGCCAGGAAAATCAGTATTTATTGTCTTTATATGGTGAGGCATAAAAGAAACACTTGACTTTAAAGCAATGGTCACATCAGCCTCCAGAAGACATGTAAAGCCAAGGCTTGGTTAACCACAAACCAATTAGTCCTTACCTCAGTGAAATGTATCTTGTTTAGACCATATTCTTACCTCTCAAAAAACACACCTCAGTGCAGTTCCACATGTCTCCTGAACCATCTGGTACCAGACATGTGAAGCTGGGACCCTTCCTCAAGCAGCCCCTTCCCAACCTTCTCCAGCCATCAGGTGAGACAAGCGCCTTCTGTTCAGGGAAAACACTGGCAGGACACTGCCCTGGGAGCTCCATCAGCCTTCAAAAGTTGGGTTGTTTCCTCCTCTCTGAACAGAAGTTGATCATCCCTTAAAATGCCTATTGCAGCCAGGCAGCTGGGAAGGGATCCAGCCTCAGAGGATGCAGGCAGGCCATCACACCAAAGCCCTGACACTGCCCATGGCTCTGCAGTCGTGCACTCTTGAAAAGAGCATTTGCCAGAATAAAGCTTAAAACCCAGAACTGACCCTCAGTTCAATGATGTGCCAGTCAGGAAGTGAACAGCACATCCTGTGAAGTCTTTGCCTTTGCAACTCTTGTTCTGCTGGTCTTGTTACCTGGGCAGTTTTTGCAGGTAAGCAGTGCTTTTTAATTCTTCACACAAGTGCAGCTTCAGCTGTGCTGCACCTCTTTCCCTTCATCATTCTCACTCTGCTCCCCTGCCAACAGTCCCATCTTTATGCCCTCTGAAACACAAGTTATGGATATTTTTCCATGAAACCTCATCTGTGAACACACACAAGGAACAACCTGAAGTTTGGGAGCAGCAGCATGTTGAATACCCATTTTAGGAAAACTTCTTAGCACTGCAACAATCATAAACCCAAACCCTCTGTTTCCACCAAAGGAGGATATTTTCTGCTTTCAGGTCCCAAGGCACCGAACTGGGGCAACTGGAATAGTCCACAATCCATTTATTCCTCAGCTCTGCCAGAGCGAGCTTTGACAGGGTCCCAAAAGGAAGGCTCAGGCTTCTGCTGACCACACATTGTTCCTCCCTGCACAGCAAGTTCCCACCTGTGGCCAGACAACTCAGGCTCTGGGGGTTCATTTCTGTCTCTACTTGAGCCCAGGTGTCAGGGGCTGGGAATGCCCAGGTCTGCACTGAGGAAAAAGTACTCCCCTTATACACAAAATGCATCTTCTGAAACAACTTCAGACTTCTTACACTCTTCACTTGGCATAAAATGGACAAAACCAATAAAATGAACCTTTTTGCAGCCAACAGAAAGTTTGCAAAACCAGCATTACCTTAGTGTCCACCTGCACAGTCTGAGCTGTGTCGTTCAGCTGTGTGCAGCAAAAGACACTTGTCACCTGTAAAGCCTCTCCTGAGGGAGGCCAAGGGCCTTGGTAGGACAAGTATTTCTAAAGCCAAATGTAAGATAAGAAATGCCAAATTTAAAACAGTTGTCTCTTCATACTCCCAAAAGAAACAAGATGATCAGTGAGCCAACATTTTACAGCTGAATGATTGATGCTATAAACTTGCAGTTTAGGAAAAGGCTCATGGTGAGGGTGCCAAATTCTCTTCTGGAGAAGAGCCCAATAAATGGAAGTTAAGCCTAAGTAAACCATTCTCTTTAACAAGAGAATGATACATTCTGTGGTCAACTGTGCTGGCATTTTGTACATCTCAACCGAACGCAAGTGTTGAGAGAGACTCTCCACACGCTCCGTGGTCCCAGCCAGCAGAGCCACACTCTGCTCAAAGCCCTTCCTCCAGCAGGTGCTTTCCTCCTGCTCCCTGGGACAAGGTGCACCAGAGCCCAAAGTTGAAGCAACTCAAACCTCTTTAGAGTTTGTCTTTTGTGCACTTTTTAGACTCCGTTTTTCCATTTCTGTCACTGCACCTTCTCACCTTCTCAGAATACCTGTGGGTTTATTTGGTTCACAAACTAGAGGAAACACAGAATCAAGCCCACACACAAACCAAGCCCCCACATGAGTTACGTGCTCTGCAGCTGGCAGAAGGACACAAAGACACCTTGTTCAGAGGCTGATGTTGATCCAAAATCTCCTTAAACTCCTTGGTTTTGGACTAACTCCAAGAAGTCTCGTGGCTCTCAGAGGTGGCATTTACCTAAGAAGTTGTGCATTATCTGTCTATTGAGCTCTTTAAAAACAACGCAAGGAAGCCAAAAAGTCTCCTTTGTCTTTCCAAATAATTCAGGAGGAATTTTGAAAACCCTGCATAGCACAGAGACCTTGGAGAGGTGATGCAATTCTTTGAGGAAACACTATTATCTTGTGCCACACTTCACACGAGACAGCTCACCAGAGACACTGCCAAACTCCTGAGGTCATAGGGTCTTTAAAGATCCAGAACAGAGCAGGACAAGCCTCTAAACCCAGTCACAGGCCAAGAACATTCTTCTCTTCCTGGCTGGCAGGGGATATGCAAAAACCCAACTAATAAACAAGTAACCATGGACTTAATTTACCTCAAGCAGTTGATGAAGCACAGCATGTGCAGGCACACACTTAATCCTGGCTGTCAGGGAGCTCTTACTCATCCCTTTTACCAAGGAATGGTTACCTTAGATGCTCCACTGGGTAAAAAGCACATCCACAGGTCCTGACTGGCAAGGATTTCACACATTAACTTGGTTCATTGCAATTGCAAGCCCTCGGCAGACTTAGGAGTTAATGACATTCCTTCAGGCAACAAGCAAAAAGACACAAGAATGCACAAATTCCTCCACCCTGCCTCCCTCAGCCCTCATGGTAACAGAGAGAAAAACTATCCCTCTGCATCCTTGAGCCCTGCCATGCAAAAAAATGCATCCATTGCTCTGGATTCAGGTCTGTGATCCTGGAAAAACAATCAGGGAATCACTGAACAGGTCAGCGAAGATCAGAGATGGTTTTCAATCTACTGTCCAGAGAGGTTGTGGACTCCCCCACCCCTGGGTGTGTCCAAGGCCAGGTTGGACAGGGCTTGGAGCGACCTGGGATAGTGGAAGGTGTTCCTGGCCCATGGCAGGAGGTGGAAGGGATGAGCTTTAAGGTCCCTCCCAACCAAACCATTCCATGATTCCATTCCTGCAGACACTCCGTGTCACCATTCCCTCCCGAAGGCCTGTGTTTGTTGATGAGAGCAGGTACAACGTGCCCCAGCTCTGGGAGCTCCTCTGCTGGAGGGCTCACATTTCCCAGGGGATGGAGCAGCTCCTGCAGGTCGGGCTCCCTGCCTGGTGTGTCCACCCCACCATGGTCCCTGTATCTTCCTCTCTGAGTGTAAACCTGGACATAGTCCCACTGCAGTCATGGTAGCTACAGCTGCTCGAGCTACAGTCAAAGAAACAACTCCCAGCCCCTCTAGAGCAGGAGTTTCACTGCAACACAACCCGTTAAAAACAGACTCCCTGTCTGGCTGGGTAACGAAGGGATCTCAGGAAGCAGCTTGGATTACTTGCTTCATTTTGCCAGGGATCTCTTGGAGCCAAGTTTTCTTTCACACATGTACAGTTCTCTGTGTGTTTTCTGCACGTGGGGATAAATTCCCCATTATTTGCACATCACAGGCAAGAGCACAGGAAATAATCCCTGTGACACACAGAGGCTACAGCAAAGGGTTGCTGAGAAGGCTCAGCTCTCATTCCTTCCTCCCTACCTGCAAATGAATTAATCTGGGAGCTGCCTCTACATGTTCCAGCTGTGCTTGTGCAGGGTTTCCACACAACAGCACTGGGTACCATGTAAATTAGGGGGTGGACACAGTCATCATTAATTAGTCACATGGAGGATATTTTTAGAATAACTGGACAACATCAGCAAAAACAAATGCTTGTTCTTTTATCAACATCTCACTGCTTCCTTATTCTTAATGAAGGCCCTGTGTCTTAGCTCACATCTGGCTGTAAACTTTTGGCACCAACTCCTGCCTCAACCCATGAACCCCCTCAGCACCACAGGAACACAAGAGGACAGGCCTTCTTGGGCCAGCTCTCTCAAGATAAGCCAGGCCTACCTGCCACAACACTGGGCTCATCTTGGTAATACCTCCACTTTGAGGTGTGACTTGATCCTGCATAGATCAAATAGCACATAACTGTACTCTAGATATCAAATAGCACGTAACTGTACTCTAAAGAGCAAACAGCTTGAGATTAAACTGAGAAAATAGCCACAATTTGAGATTTTGCAATCAAAGGACAAGAGAAAAGGATTAATCCAGCCTTAGTTCATGTGAATACAGTTCCTTCAGCTCAGAATTTCAAGTTAAGTGTTTGTGTGTGTGACAGGATTTTTGTCCTGTGGAGTTTGTTGCATGTCAGGCAATGGTTCTGGAGAGAGCTGGCAAACTGTGCTTTCCTCCAAAGTTGGAGCACTGCACCCACAGCAGCGTGACAGCTTCAGTTTTACTTGGCAAGGAGCTGGCTCAACCCAAATTGCCGTTCTCTAGGGAGCCTGCATCACTTCTGGAACATGGAATCACAGAATCACAGACTGGTTTGGGTTGGAAGGACCTTAAAGCTCATCCAGTCCCACCCTCTGCCATGGGCAGGGACACCTTCCACCAGCCCAGGTTGCTCCAAGCCCCGTCCAACCTGGCCTTGGACACTTCCAGGGATCCAGGGGCAGCCACAGCTTCTCTGGGCAACCTGTGCCAGGGCCTCCCCACCCTCACAGGGAAGGATTTCTTTCTAACATCTAATCTAAACCTGTTCTCTATCAGTTTAAAACCATTCCCGCTTGTCCGGTCACTCTCTGCCTTCATAAAAACTCCCTCTCCCTCCTTTCTATAAGCCCCCTTTAGGCCCTGGAAGGGGGTCTCAGCTCTCCCTGGAGCCTTCTCTTCTCCAGGTGAACACCCCCAGCTCTCCCAGCCTGGCTCCAGAGCAGAGGAGCAGCTCTGTGGTTTCCTCTAAACTTGCTCCAGCAGGTCCATGCCTTTTGTATAACTCTGCCAGCCTGAGGTCCAGTGGTCCCAGCAGGAGAGGCCTCTGCTGCTGCCTGGGGGTGTGAGAGCCCTGGGAGGATGAAGGACACGCACAGGGAGGAGGGAGTTGGACCCAGCAGGCACAGCTGGGGGCACTGCGGGTTTTGTTCTGGTACAGGCACGTTGAGGCTGTGGAGCATTACTTCTGAATGGCTGAGTCCTAATTTTCTTCCCCTTCCTGACCATGAGAAATGGGAGCTTTGCTGCAGGTCCTCTGAGCGTGCCACGTGCAGGGGGTTGTGTCTCCAGCTGCCCACAGACACCTGAGGAGACCTGGTTTGCCTTCAGGAGTTCACTCCACAGGTTTGCAGGAGTCTCCTGAGGAGAACAGTGCAGGGAGCTGGAGCATCAGTCCAGGAGAGCAGCCTGGGTTACGTGGTCACTCTGAAGGGGCTTCTTGTGGCCAGCACTGGGATTGAGAGCCAGCTGTGACCAGGACTGGGTCCAGTGCAGAGCCTGGCACATGTCCCATGAGCTGCTCTCAACAGGGCACTGGAGGCACTCAAGGAGTCACTAAATCCACCCAGGCACAGGGTCAGCTCGGGGCTCCTGCACCAGTGGCTTCCAGCCTGTGTTTGTTGTTTTTGTGTCACTCCTTTGATCCCAGAAAGGAGGTTGCTTAATATTTTCATGGCTTCCTTCCACCAGGGAAATTACATTTCAGGCTTAAGAGTCTAAATCTCTTCTGCTTCAGAGTCCTTTATCACTTTCAACAGTCTGTAATCATTTCTAGACCTATTTCAAAGAAAACCAGTGACTCCTGAATCCACTATTATAATTTCATACTTTGCCTGAAGGCCTCTATAGGCATCACCTCTCTCTGCATTCAGGACTTCAGCAGCATTTTGGAAAACATTCTCTAGATAAGCAGAAGGTAGAAAATCCAGGCTAAATAAGACTCAGCTCTTTTGGAAATTCAGCTTGGCCTCTGAGAAATGAACTGTCTGCGGAAGGTTCCCTGTCCATGGCAGGGAGGTGGAACCAGATGATCTTTGAGGACCCTTCCAACTCAAACCATTCTGTGAGTCTATGAAAGTTTTAAAGATAAAGGACAAGGGATAACTGACCTCTCATCAGAGGTTAAACAACCAGGTCCATGGCACATTGTACTCCCCAACAGCTGAAACACCACAACACTCCTCCAAATGCCACTGGACACCAAGGACATTTTTACAGCAGATCTGGTACATTTCTGCACCAGAAAAATCCAAGAAACAGAAATCCTGCAGCTGTCAAAGCAGGATTTTTGTTGGATACCTGGATATGCTGAGGACAGCCTGCCTGCTTTAAACTTTGTCCCAAGGCTTCAGTTTCCACCCAAATCCATAATCCCTTGAGTGAGGCTACAAAGTCACGGATTTTAGGAAGAGGACAGCACAGGACTTGAATTAAGTGCCTGCTAAAGTTCCATTAGCTCAGAGGAATAACACAGCACATCCATCAGATTTGATAAAACCTTCAATCCTGCTTCAACTTCCAAAGAAATGCAGTTTGCAAAAGCTCCCTGCAGTAAAAATCATGCTCTGGGTTTGTTTGGGTTTGTTTTTTTTCCCCATACAATAGAGATATTTCAACTAATAACTGAACAGCCAGAGCACCAAAATGCATGACCCAGGTAGATCTTTCCAGTGAATAAAAGAAATGAATTAAAAAAATCTGTCCCCTGGAGCATTAGGGACAACTGGTACAGTGAAACAGCCAGTGTCTCAATCTTACATTTTACCCAGTATTTTGTAATAAAAGGTTATGTAATTCCAAGTCATTTATACTAAAGGAATGTGGGAGCTACTGCAAAGCACTCCAGAGGATCAGGCAGAAAGCTTCATCTGCGCTTTTGGCAACTTGCAAATACTTTCCTGCCTCTGAAATTTATGGTTAATAATGTCAGTGCCATGGTTCTGGCAGGCAGAATCTCCAGTATTTCCAAACTTTTGGTTCAAGCTGATTATTCTTAATCCAGAAAATTAGGACAATCATTTTAGCTAAGGGTTTTTTTTAATATTTTCTTTTTTGTTGGTTTTTTTTTGGTTTTTTTTGAATGAGGCTTTCCAAAGCTCAGCACAATTTCACATCGCTCTGTCCCCATCTGAAAAAAGAGGCACACTTGGAGTGCCAAGGAGATGACACTGCCACAATTAGTGATGAAAAAGTGAGCTAGGAAGTTATCTTCAGTAGTTACAGTCAAAATATGCATTTGATTAACAAGAAACAAAGAAAGTGTGACTCAGCTGAGAAAACAAAGCTCTCTTTAATTGAGGCACTGGAGCTGTTCTGCACCACAACAGCCGAATTGAGCCCCTCTGGGGCAGTGACCCCTCTCAGAGCTGGTTTTTACCTGCAATTGCTGCTCTGGAAGATACCTGGGGAACAGGAGCAGAGCTCCAGGCAGGCCAGCGCTTCCTCCACGTTCTCAGCTATGGAATTAATTCATGTCTGCAAGAATAACCCTGCAACCCCTGCTGCGCTGAGAGCCTCGACCCTCACAGCTCATGGGGAGCCAGAGGGGACCAGGGTGCTGCCCTTCTCCCACCCACTGCTCTGGGAAAGGGCAGGGTCGAGGGCACAACAGAGCCCCCCATCAGCAGAACTGCTCTGGTGTGATTTACAGAGCACAGCGGGATTTATGCCCTGGACCTGCCGAAGAAGTCACCACAACAAAAACAAAGCAAGCAGTCGGGAGTTTCACAGGTCCCTTGGGGACACAGTGACTTCTACTGAGCCAAAATCCAAGGAAAACCTCCTCGGTATCAGTATAAGCTGTTCCAGCTCATGCCTGAAGAAAGATCTCTTTGAAAAAGAACAAAGTAGAGCTGACTTACTTGTCCAGAATGAAATACAGATCAAACCCTCCGTAGCAGGCAGGACCCCCGTTCTCCCTCTTCCCGCCGTGTCCATCACAGGTGAGTGTAAAAATTGCTAGGAAGAGACATTTGAAGCCAAATCTCATGATGCTTTGCTTTGCAATGGCCATTATATCCAGAGAGGAGGAGAAAAAGAAATCTCTTCTTCCAAGGCTCCCTTATTTCACAGGTTTCTTCACAAAAGCCATTCAATGACCTTTAAATGTATATATATAGGTTGTATTCCTTAAAACTCCACTTGCAACAGTTGTCCTCAGGAATTGCAAGACTTTCCCCCTTGTTTCCCTTGCACTTCTGTTTCTCGGTTTCAGATTTCAAGATGCACAATACTGTATTTCACTTTTTTTTTTTAAAGGGACTTGACCCTCAGTCTCCCTTGCAGCTCTCGGAAAGCAGCACCATTGTTTTGCAAGAGCAGGAGCAGCCTCCTCACAAATCTTGCTTTGTCACAGACTTCAGAAAATACAGGGAGGGTTTGAGGCTTTCTTCCCCCCCTTAATTATTATTGTTATTATTAAAGATGGTAAGTTCTACTCCTCCTTAGGAAAAAAAGCTCAGAGAATGCCACCTCGTGGTCAAAGCTCAGGCTGAGTGAGTCTGGTTTCCAGCATATTTGTGCACTGAGCACATGAACACACCACAGCAGCTTCAGAGATGGACACAGAAGTGGTTTGCTCACAGCAAGCACAGCCCTGTGCATGGAGTCACAGACTGGGTTGAGTTGGGAGAGATCTTAAAGATCATCTCGTTCCACTCCCCTGCCATGGGCAGGGACACCTTCCACTAGCCCAGGTTGCTCCAAGCCCTGTCCAACCTGGCCTTGGACACTTCCAGGGATGGGGCAGCCACAGCTTCTCTGGGCAACCTGTGCCAGGGCCTCCCCACCCTCACAGGGAGGAATTCCTTCCCAATATTCCATCTAACTCTGCCCTCTGGCAGTGGGAAGCCATTCCCCCTTGTCCTATCATGACCTTAGAGACATCTGTGTTTCCCACAAAGGAAAAATCTGAGTTTACAGACCTTTAAAAACGTGGAGTAGCTTTACAGAAGTTAAAGCAACAAGCCATGCCAGGCTTCATCCCTTGTATTTTGTCAGTCCTGAGAAATCCTCGGTAATGACTGTGCTTATCATGGAATTATGGAATATCCTGAGCTGGAAGGGACACAAGGACCATTGAGTCCCACTCCTGGCCCTGCACAGACACCCCAACAATCCCACCCTGTCCCTGAGACTGTTGTCTGAACAACCCTGGAGCTCTGGCAGCCTTGGGGCTGTGCCCACTGCCCTGGGGAGCCTGGGCAGTGCCCAACCAGCCTCTGGGGGAAGAACCTTTCCCTGAGATCCAACCTGAGCCTGCCCTGACACAGCTCCAACTCTTCCAGGGTCCTGTCCCTGCTCACAGAGAGCAGAGATCAGAGCTGCCCCTCAGGAGGATGTTGAAGACCCCCAATGAGGTCTGACTTCAGTCTCTTCTTCTCCAGCTGAACAAACCAAGTGCCCTCAGCTGCTCCTCATAAGGCCCCTCCAGACCCTTCCCCATCTTCGTTGCCTTGTTTGGACACTCTCCAATGGTTTTGTTATATTGTGTCCCCCCAAACTGCCCCAATGTTGAGGTGAGGCCACCCCAGGGCAGAGCAGAGCAGGACAATCCCCTCCCTGATGCCCCCAGGACACGTTGGCCCTCCTGGCTGCCAGGGCACTGCTGACTCAGGAACAACTGGCCATGGACCAGGCCCCCCGGGCCCTTCCTGCAGCTGCTCTCCAGCCTCTCATCCCCAGCCCACACACACAGCCAGGGCTGCCCCAGCCCAGGGGCACAATCCAGCCCTTGCCCTTGTTCCACTTCCCACGGTTGGGGATTGTCCATCTCTGGTCTGCTGAGCCCTCTCTGCCCTCGAGGGAGTCAACAGCTCCTCCCAGTTTGGTGTCCTCAGCAAAATTACTTAGTATTCCTTTGAGTCCTGTGTCCAGGTTGTTAATGGAGATGCTGAAGAGCACGGGGCTGAGGAAGGAGCCCTGTGGAACCCCACTAGTGACCGGTGCCAGCCTGATGCCACCCCAGTCACTGTCACTCTTTGTGCCTGACCCATGAGCCAGTTGCTCACCCATCATGTAACACGGTTCTCCAGCTGTGGGCTGGACATTTTGTCCACAAAGATCTTGGGAGAGAAACAGGCTGTCCCCTCTCACCATCCTTACCAAACTCATTTCAACCACTAAAACCTGAACTCCCCTTCTTCCAAGAAAACTCAATGGAAAACGTCACTTCATCTGCACCTGCATCTCCCACCTCCTTCCACAAACAGCACCACAAGCTCTAAGACTGGAGCAGCAGAGCTCAAAAGGGAGAGCATTCCCCTGGCAGGGCAGCTCTTACACCAATAAATGTAAACCCAAGATTCCAGGAGTAGGGCTCCCAACTTTCCCTCCCAAACCCTCTCAGGCTGCACTCACACATTTCTCCTCCAAGTACCAACTGCTGCTGAGTGGAGCAGCTTCAGGGGTGGGGGGACCAGGCCAGGTTTCTGACGGGGGAGGCAAGTGCACTTGAGTCAGGCTTTCCAGCTGTTCTTCATTGCCTAAAGAGTTAAATTTGTCTTTAAAAAATTCGTAGCAAAAGCAACCAATGTGAGGGAAGACCAGGACCAGCAGCAGGATAAGGTGCAGGGGGAAAAAGCAAACGGTGATAACAGACTTTTGACTGGAGTGAAAATATCTGAATGACAGACCAGTCAGACACCTTGGTGCACTTTGGGAGTGCTCACCCTCTCATCCCACCCGGGCTCAGCAATTGGAGCAGCTCCATCACCTCCAGTGGGAATAACAGAGACCCAGGCAAATGGTGCCTCCTCGGTCCTGCTGCCAAATCCTGGTCACAGCTGAACACAGTGCAGATCCCTTGGAGCCAAAGCTTCTCTAGGGCCAGACAGCAGCACAAATAGATGTTTTATAGGTGAATATCTTGGGCTTCCACATCTAAACCTCAGGGAGGTGGGAGTGCAGGAGCGAGTCCTTCAATTTACCTCTGAGTCTGAAAGGAGAGCAGTGACACAGCTCGTCAGTGCACAGGGAGAGGATCTGTGCCAGGGCATCAGCTTCCTACAATCCATGGAAATACAGCACAATGTCAGAAATGTGTACAAGAGCCCTTTGCACAGGTAGCTGTGCTGCTGCCCAAACTGAGGGCTGGCCCCTGCCCCAGCCCTGGGTGGGCAGGATGTGAGGGCAGGTGCTCCTTTATGGGCAGTTGTGGAAAAGATGGAGCATCACTTGCTGGTCTGCATGTCCAGGTGATCTGGGGGCTTGAACCCTCCCAGATGAGACTGCTGGAGACACCATAGGGCAGAGCTATAGCTCCTGTAGCCAGCAAAGATATAGAGCTTGGGGATTATAAAGTTTTATACAGCTGTTCTGGACCAAATCTGTTTGTAGTTATGGAGCTGGAGTTACCAAATCCTGGGATCAGGCATGGAGAGTTTTGTGTATGTATTTGTGCTGACTTAAGGAAGGGGATGGGACTAGTCTATGGATTCTTTGTTGGTATTTCAAAAGAAAATGAGCTGAATGCAGGATGTAAAACTAGGAAGGGTAGAAGAAAAGCTTCCTCTCTGGGGACTGATGTGCTGGCTTTGAGACATTTTGGAAAAGTACTTAGGGCCAGCTTCAGATCTGAGATACAGTTAAGGCTCCTGTCATGGCCAGATTTGTGTTGCTGTCATTGGTTTGTGATCTGTGTCTGCTAAAAGATTAAAAGCAGTGATAATCTCTTCCATTTGTTTCTCACTGCCCCTGAGATGAACAAAACCCCAAACAAAGAAAAAGCTGTACCTCGGGAAAATAACTTTGTCGTGGAGCAAGAGGAGGGAAAGGAGGGGGAATGGAGGAGGAGATCAGATTGTCTGTGTAGCTGTGGATTCAGACTGACAGAAGGCCCAGGAAAGCTTGGGGAAAAGCCAAGGAATGAGGCAGTAGATGAAGCTGTGAGCACTCTGACATGGAGGGAGCTGCTGACAGAGTGGAACACTGAGCTTTGTGCTGCAACTCTGACTTTCTTGAGGATTAATCTTCTTCATATGCAGGTCTTAAGAATGTGTACTTTTGTTTATGACCTGGTAAGAGCAGCATCAACACACTGAGGAATTCAGGTCCATAACAGGAAGCTCATGTGGGACACACGAGGGGTGTTGGAATTTCTGTCCCTCCCTTGCTAAAAAAATGTTAAACCCAAAAATATTATGCAGACTGCAGCTTTTGTGTGAGAGACCTGCCAGCGCTTGGGAAGATGGGGTGTGTTCTAGTCTTTGTGTAAGAGACAACAGTAAGGTGTTTTAATTGCATTCAGCAGTGCAATGGGTAATTAAGCTCCAACTAATGCCCTTGTCGAGTGATTAGAACTTGTATATGTAAATGATGGGGGAAGTGGTATCAGCAGGTTTGGTTTTATCAACTACTCCCTTATATGTGTCTGTGAGACCTCCTCAAAAACTCCCAGCTCAGAGGAAGCTGGTTCTGTAAGCCTGTGGGAGCAGTGGTGCTGCTGAGGGTGAGACACAGCACAGCCTTGGGTGGGTTTTTGGAGTGGTTCCCTTTGGCTCCCAGAGGCCTGACCTGTATGATGGGTAATGGCTTTTGTCAAGATCTAAAAATCCCGTTCCCTGGTTTTTATGGCACTTCAGGAAGCTGTTGCAGCCCGGCGTGGATAATCGAGATGTAGCAAGTTTCCTACACCACCCACCGTGATTCTCACAATTCATTATCTCCCTGCTGGCAGTGCAGACAGGTCCCCCAAGGGTGTCGTTCAGCACAGCTGGGGGAGGACTGCAGAGCTGCACTGCCCTGGTGCAGGACCACAGACTCCTCTGCACGTTTCCAGCTCAGTTGTACAACCTCACGACTCGAGGCTGACGCTCAGTGGCCAACGGGCGTTTTTCTTCCCTGGGCTGCTCTAATTTTCCAGGGGATCAAGAGCTCCCTTGTCTCTTGTTTTTATCTGACTTTGCCCTGCTGTGATTTTATCTGCCTCTGCTGTAGCACGTAAAGGCTGCAATGTATAATTTCCTTGGTGATTCGAGTTTGTTCCACTAGCTCTTTTAACAGGGGCTGCTAACTCTGTGTGTGTATGTGACCTTTTCAAGCAGAGGAGTGGTACTCTAAGCATATGGATGAAAATATATTGCTTGTAATGTATTAATTAAATAGAAGAAATTATGGCACAGGGAACAATGTCACCACAATCTAAGGAGGTGTCCTGGTTTCAGCAGGCAATCAGCCTCACTGGCAGTGAGTGGCAAAAGCCCCCCATGGGGACTGGCCTGGAGGATCCCTGGCATGGGCTACCTCAGACTATTTCAAGCACCTGAAAGGGTACTGGTGGGTTTTTGGTAAGGCTGCCTTGGAGATGGAGGAAAGGAAACAGTTCTGCCCTGCCTGGTCTCTTGGGGGACCCTTTTGCTGTTCAGGGTTGAAGCACAACTGGTGCTGATTGCTACCACAACAGTGCACTGTTAGCAGTCAAGCCCCTGATCCCATCCCTGAGATGATCCATTGACTGGAGAGCCCAGGAGGGATCAGCAAGGCCTGCTCACCCTTCAGCAGTCCCACATGGCTGGTGTGAAAGTCTGATGGAGAACAGGGACTAACAGCAGGTTATTGTGACACGAATGAGGTCACGCTGAATGCTGCTGTCCTGGGCATGCTGGAACTTCCTCAGGAGCTGCAGCCAGAGAAGCCCAGTGCTGGGCCACAGCTGATGGGGCTGATGCATTTTCTCTGTGTCCTAGTTAGAACAGCTGGGACCAGTTCATCACTGGATGGGTGTAACCCAAAACTCTGTATTCTATACCCTTCCATGCCATTGCCCAGAAACTGTTATCAGTGAACCATTTACACCCTCTGCCCAGAGCAGCCTGACTCTTCAGGCTATAAACTGGGTGTTAAGAGGCCTGTAAGATAGGAGGGTGCTCCTGTCCTCACACCCAGTGTGGAACTGGGAGACAGGAGGGTGCTCCTGTCCTCACACCCAGTGTGGAACTGGGAGACAGGAGGGTGCTCCTGTCCTCACACCCAGTGTGGAACTCCCCGCCCTGAGGGAGGTGCTGGGCATTCCTGCCTGAACTGGAGGATAGAGAATCTTGGAGTCTTGGGACTTTTATGACCACTCGTGGGAACCACTCTGTTCATGCCCCAGGGTGCTGGGTTATACATTTGGGTTTTGTGGATTAAAACCAACTGTTTGTCTGTATAATCATATTTATTGTATTATTTTATTAAATTGTTATTCTGATTTATAATCTCTCTTTTGAATTGAGTTCATTTCCTCTGCTGGTTTACCTTTAAACCAGCACACTCAGTCCCTCTGGTGGCAGAGTACAGGCCACACTTGGCTTTCACTTGGAGGGCTGTCAGTCCACCTGGACCTGACTGCCCCAGGGGTGGAAGCAGCTCTGCCATCTGCCAAGGCCTGATCCAGACCTCACTGGAACAGGGTAAAGCTCTGCAACACCCACAGTACGTTGATGAGATCCTGGTTTGAGGCAGCACAGCAGAAGCTGGGCTGATAACACACTGAAGGTTCAGCTGTGCTAAGTTGTGGTCACTCCAAACCTCTGCCACGGAGGAGCTGCACAAGGAGCTGAGGGAGCAGAGCTGGGACAGCTGAGCAGAACCGGCCAAAGGGATGTTCCACACCACACAATGTCATGCCCAGTATATAAACTGGGGGAGTTGGCTGGGAGCTGCTGATCCCTGCTGGGGGATGGGCCTGGAATCAGTCAGTTGGTGGTGAGTGTTTGTACTGGGCATCACTTGTTTCTCTTGGGTTTCCTGTCTCTCTATCCCTCTCTCCCTCCTCTTCATTAATATTGTCATTGCTGTTTTTATCATTAGCATTATAATTAGTGTTATATTTTATTTTGTTTCAATTATTAATTTTTTATCTCAACCCACGAGTTTTACTGTTTTTTCCCAATTGTGTGCTCAGCTGGGAGCAGGGATGGATGGATGGGTGATGGAGGGGCTGTGTGTGCTCAGCTGGGAGCAGGGATGGATGGATGGGTGATGGAGGGGCTGTGTGTGGTAGGTGCTCCGTTGCCAGCTGGGGTTAAACGCCAAGGAAAGGCTGTGCAGTTGCTTTCCAAGTCTTCTGTTTTAAGCCTAAAGCTCCCCAGGGGCAGGGGGTACACCCAGCAGTCCCCTTGGGCTGTGTAATAAGGCAGTGAATGTCTCTGCCTTCCCTCCACTGCTCAGCATTTCATGCATGTTGCTTTTGTTTGCCTTCCACCATTTCCAAGCACTGTGCCAGGTTACAGCATCCTTGCAGCACCTCGGCAGGTGTGGGCTTTTCTTTCTACTTCATTCACTTAGGCCAGACAAAATTCAGCCCAGCCCACTCAAAGGGCATCTGGAATGATTGGTATCTTTCTCTCTAGTTGAGTTTAGACACAGGCCAGCCTGGTTCCCACTGATCCTGAGTTTGGAGCAAAGGTTGAGGAATCATTAGGGGCTTGAGGTTTTCAGCACTTCTGAACATTGTGTGGCTGAGTTTGACCTCCCTACTTAAATTAAAGAATGCAATTAAAAGTGTTTTCTAAGAACCTGAGCTTAAAACTCTGCATGATCTAATGACCAAGTCCAAACCACAGCCTGCGTGTCTGTTCTCAGTCCCCTGTGACTCACTCAGGATTCTCCTTAGGAGGCTGTTTGATTTGATCAGATATTTGGCCAGTGGTAATTAACCCCTTGGAGACATTAACTTGCATGAATCCTGGAACAATTAAGTCTAAGGTGACAATGATTATCTAAAAACATGCATCTGACTTTGAGCAAGTGAATATGCAAACAGAACTGATGAACCCTGTTTGTTTAAATGAATATGAGGATCTTCTACAGTTTGGTTTCCAGTGGTTATAAGGCAAAAGGACAAGCACTTGTGTCCAGCAGGAGGGAGCAGAGCTGCACAGAAGGGAAGATTTGGGTTTACTGACTGCATTTCACATAATCCTACAGGATTTAAAGATAAATCCTACTGTGTTGAACTGCAGTGTCTGACTCACCCCTTTCAAAATGCTGTGAACATGAAGAATGTGACCATTTATCCATGAAGCAAAGCCTCCTATCTTAACTGATCCTGGTCCTCCTTGGAGACTTTCTTTGGAAGAGGCTAATTACACTGTGCTCCAAACTGGAGAGATAAATGGTAAACTTTCCCTCTCCAGCCCGTGCTGTGCTGTCAAACAATCCTCCTAATTGTGCTTACAGCTCTCCTTTGACTGAGTGTTGTTTGCTGCCTTTAGTTCCACACTTTAGATTTTACAGGACAAAATGCAGAAGGAGTGTGTGCAGGGTGCAGCTGTGGCTTTCTGAAATCCCAACTCACTGCACATCAGGGTCTGGAGATGGCTTTGTGCACATCTGCCATGCACTGCTCTCTGCCACTGAGTGTCACCTGCTGCACTACAGCAATTTTCTGCTTTTGTTCTTCAGGATTCTCTCCCCAGTCCTGGGAAGTGAATCTGTACCTCTGCTGAGTGGGTGTGCTGGCAGGCCCAGACTCTGGGCTGGGGTAACAAGGCATGTTTTATTGTTTATGCTGTTTATTGAGATGGCTGAAGGTCTCCTTTCCTTCACTCACGTGTGTTTGGCATTAAAATGAACATACAACTAGTAAGAAATTTCTTTCCAGTCCCTACTGGAAAGGGAGTTTGACAAATGCCAAGGGGAAGGCAAAGTAGGGCATGACAAGAGCTCAGAGATTGTCTTAGGACACTATACAATGAATAAAAAGAGATTCAAATCCCTCCTAAACTTGATTCTCTCAGGTTTTGCCTCAGACTGCACAAAATGAGAACTGATGGTCTGTGAGGAAATTAAAAGAATTTGAGTCATACCAAAAAAGGGGAAGATTGGCAGCAAAAAACTGCTACCTGTGTCTCTCCTCTGCTGGGACTGCTGTGTGCTCATCCAGGTAATTCAGATGCTTTTCCCCAAGGCCTGCCTCAGGGAACTCTGCAGCCTTTCAACCCCCTACACAATGAAGCCTCTGGGGCCACTGAGAGGGTGCCAAAAACAGAGGGACTTCATATGACTGGTGTTTGTGCTAGATAGATTTGTATTCACCTGGATAATCCAGAGCATTCTGCCCTTTCTGTTAGGGAAGAGTGGATTTTAAAATTCTGAGCAATGGGGACCTGACCTTGCTTTCCTTTAGGAGCAGAACAACTCTGTAAATCCCAGAAAAGCAAGTCTCCAGGAAAGGAGACTCCTCTTGCCCTATAAAGGCAAATTCATTGCTTTGTCCTTCTTTCTTTCTGCCTTTTGATTTTTAATATGAGGCATCTTTCCCTGCCCAGGGAAAGGAAGGTCGTAACTCTGAAAGCCTTGTTTGTAAGATACACACCCCGGGGCTTGCCCAGCTCTCTGGGTGTGCCCTGTGTTGAGAGCCCTGAAAAGAGCATTTGAAGGGCTCAAAAGGGGCAAAAGAGAGACAATCAAAATATATTTCTGCAGGTGTTCATAAAAAACAAAGGGTAAAGACAAACAAGTTGGAGTCAATCTGTGATTTAATTGAAAGCTCTGATCTGTTTTAGGATCTGAATCCTCAAGAAGGGATCTCTGGAAAGAGGAGATGCCAGGGAAGAAGGGCATCAGGGTTGGCTTTGGGCAGCAGCTACAAAGCTGCAGCTGGAGCATCCAGACAAGGCTCAAGAATGGGACGATTTTCAGGTATAGTTATTATCATGACAGTATGTAAGGGCCAAATATTGAAGGACATCAAGTCTAATACATGATCCGAGGCTGAATTGTGGTCCTTGAAAAACAAGAAAATAAAAAAAAATTACCCTGAGATTCTGGGTTAGATGCTGTTGAGTGATCTGTGCATTTGTAGACAGCCCTTAACACCTGGCACATTGCACTTGCCTTTTGAATCCCATTGAGCCCACTCAGGTGCCAAAGCAATGCCCAAAGCAAAGCAAGCTGGGAGTACAGAGAAATGCTGCCATGCCAGATTGCACCATCCTGAGCCTGAGCTGTAAAGCAGCTTTCCATGACAGGGTTGGAGACAATCAGCTTGCAGGAAGGCTCAGAATACTTAGATGGTGCTTCAAGATTAACTCCTCAGTTTTACACAGTTCCCTTGGATATATTTAAAACAAATGTCCTTTTTCCCATCAATACAAAATTCTATTGCAAGTGATCAAAACACAATTAAGGCACCCACAGGTGATTTCTACCAATCTCCACACCCCCAGCTGCCATTCTACAGGGGTGTATTTTTGTTGCTTGGTCTCTGTCCATCTCGAGTTGGAAGAGGACCACTGGTGCAGCAGTCATTCCCCGAGGGAAAAAACACCAGGTCAGGAACACTCAGAATTCACCTGTTGGTACTCACCATGAATTTCATAAGCCACGTAAGTTGTGAGTCCTCTGCACATAGAGAAGGTGTCTGGTCCATAAGACTCGAGGTCCCGAACATTCCTCTTGATGAGGGTGAACAGAATCTCCTTTGCAGGTGGTCTTGGACGGTTCTGGTTCTAAACATCAAATGACAGCACTCAGCAGGATCAGTGCTGGGATCTGTTTCATGCTAAGCATATCCCGAGTTTTAATTGTTATAAAAGTTATAAAAATAATCTGAGTGATCTACAACATTGGCAAAACATGAAATCCCCCCACTGGAAGCATCTGAACAAGGGTATTCTAATTGTTCAAAGGTTTCAAGTTAGGTTGATGTAAAATGTAATTGAAATCAATAGAAATGCCTGATCAGTGGTGTGATGAACATGGCTTTTGCAGTATTTGTTAGTTTAGAAGCTTTTGAAAATAGCCTAGGATATCATTTTACTTTGCATTAAGTACAACTTTTCAAGTAACTCCTCCTTTTCCATCTTACCCTGCTCTCTGCAGCCAGTTGGGGAAGTGCATCAAAGCTGGGCATCTCCGTTCTGTTCATGATGGAAATGTAGCAGGCTTTCTCTGGCAGCACTCTGGTTGCCATAAAGCCCTATAAAATGAAGTAATTGACAACTAGGAACTCATTCTTTCAATCATTAGTGTTGGAATTAAGTCTGTATTAAAAAAGTAATAATCAGCTTTTACTAAATGCACGAGCCAGTCCTCTCGCAGAGTCTCTGAAGAAGCCCCTTCCCCACCACTCACCGTGTCGTAGTTCCAGAGGGTTTTCCATGACCCCTGGTGGGTCCTTTGCTCGATACTTGCCACGAACCAATATTTATTGATGGTCATAAGTTGGTAGCCTCCAGCAATGGAGACTTTCTTGCTTACTTCCATCTTTTGAGTCTAGAAAACCAAACAAAAGTACACTTGGACTGACTTTCAAGTGATTGTCTCCCCAAAGCTTTAGAAAAATATAAGAATGAAGGAGATCTCCCAAAGCAGGGGATATGGAAACTGCAACTGTGCAGGTGGGAATTGGTCACTGTACTCACATTTTCACCAAGGGCTGGAGTCAGGACGAGTCCAAGAAGGACTGCAGTCAAAATCTGAAATGAAAATCAAATACAAAAGTGTAACTGCAGGTCTGGCTGGTGAATGTGGTCATGAGAATCTCTGTGCCCTTTTCCTAATCTGCTGTTTAAGTGTCCTCCTTGGATCCTCTTTTGCTTTCATCCTGGGATTGCAAGAGTGCCCTAAAGTGAGTCACCCTTGCTTTGCCTCAGAGTGCTGCAAACTGGACTCGTTTCACAGCTGCTGTTTCAAGAACTGAATCTCAAGTTGCTTCTGCGACCTGAACAGGCACACACAGGTATTTTACAAGAGTGAGGAGAAAGCTTTTCCATTTCTTCTGCTCTGCCATTACAGGGAAGTGGTTGATCCATTAATGCAGTGCTCCAGTTTTGCAAAGGCATTGACAAAAATGGACACGGACAAGGCTTCGTGTTTTCTGCATAATGGAGAGCCAAGCTGTGGGAAAACTCCTTACCTTCCAGCTAATAAGTGCTGAGCTGCTCAGCCTGAAGGAGCAAAATGTCCCCAGAGAAACCTCTGTGCTCTGGGCAGGCAGAGGCACTTCTGAGAGAAAGGCAATGGGATTGAATGAAAGGTTTAGTTTATAAGGAAGAAAAAAGCTTGTGTACTCACAGGGAGCTTCATCCTGACTGCAGAGCTGATGCTCCTGCAGGTAGAAAGAGTGATGTGAACCTCCCACCTTATATATGTTTTCAGAATTAGGTGTGGAAGGGCTGAATGTTGCAATAAAATTATTTTGTGATTTGTTTCCCTGTTGCATGTCACTGAAAATTATTTCCTGCTGTAACTACTTGATAAATACAGGGGTTGTACTTCTGCAAAATTTGACCTGCTGGAGTCTGATAATTATCAGATAAGGCTCCATTTGTAGTCCAAAAATGAATAAGTTTTATAGTCTTTTTCTGACATATACTAATTATTTCTAAAAATTCACATGGAATTTATTAACAGTGATAGCCTAGAGTTTAAATAGAAAAAAAATTAAAATCTTCCATTAGGTAAAATAAATATGAGCCTTTGTAGTTTCCAAAAGGCACTGTATGATCCTTGTAACCCTAGCACCCACCAAAATACATGCCCCAAATACAACATTGCCACTCAAAAGTGTTTTACAAGAAATAGACATTTCAGGCTGGAATATTACATATCTATGTTCAAGCCTGTGGAGGTCTCTTTGTTATTGTAGGTGGCAGCAGTATTTATTTTCAGCTTGCCTCAGCTTATTTTCTGTGGTGATGTAAATATTGAGGGGGTGGTCACTTAGGGAGGTTTTTGGATATTTGAGAAGTTGCTCAGTTTTGTTCTGTGAGCAGCCCTAGTCTGTGACAGGGAATCACTGTAAAGATTCCAAAATTACTTTTCAACTGCAATCCAGCCAACTATCTAAAAAAAGGCTGGTTTTAATATATACAGACAAATAACTTGTAACCATTGCTGCACATGCAGTATTAAATTAAATTCTTGCCTTGGTTTTACTGAGTAAAGTCTGCAAGTCCAAAGGGACATTTTTGATAGGTGCCACTACACCAAAGAGGGGTTTCATTCCTGGCTCTTTGTGAGCAGCAGCGTTTGTGTGGATTTCTCTGACAAAATGTGGGTTTATGGGTGGGCTCTGTGCTCTCCCTCACCCACTTCTGGCCCTGTTGGAGAGAGGAACTGTGCAGGACCTGTGGGAGCTACGTGTTGCACATGCCTGAAGTTACCTAACAAATTCAGACTCGTGCCAGCAGCCAGAGCCCAAACCTTCCTGAAAAATAATTGGCCAATGTATGGAAAGTCACAGAAAAGAACCTTCACCTGGAGGTGAGCAAGCAATTTGTAATCTTGCTAACCTGCTGTCATGGGTTCCAGGGAAGCCTGGAAACTGGATTTTGAATTTCTAATGTGGCTCAAACTGCCACACCTGCCTTTGTTTTGGAACACAAAGGCTGTCAGCAGCAGACTGACCAGGAGCTGGGTGAGCCAGGTAAGAGGGAATTCCTCTGCACAGAGCTTGGATGTGTTTTCCACATGGCCTCAAGCTCTGTAGTCTGTTCCTCCAGATAATGAAACGATTCTCTCTGGTGGCAGTGGGTGAGGCTGAGATCCCTGAGCATCGAAGAAACAAACCCAGAAAACAGCATTTAGGAAAACCAAGAAGGAGTTCAGAGCCTCTACACACATCTTTGGTAATGGGGAAGGGACTTTTCATGGGCAATGCAACTTCTGAGAGAACTTTGAGAGCGACTCAGCCCTGCTGAGAAGGTTCTCTTCACTTCTTGGAGCCTTTTCTCAATCAATTGGCTTTTGCACCACTTTCCTCCCCCACCCTACCGTGTCTTCTTGAGGTGGTGCAGGGAACCACCTCAAGCCAAACCCTCTAACTCATTGTAATAATGATGCAGGGGTTTTAAAATCCACCTTGCAATGTAGACCTAGAAAAAAAAAAGCGAATCAGTTTTTTGTTGAAACAATTTTCAATGAATAAAAGAGAAGTGGATTGCCAAAGAGAAGCACTGGTTAAGAAAACAGGTTTATACAGATCAAATAATCATGGACGAGAAAATACTGGTCCTTTCAGTTATATTGTTTAGGTAAATGTGTCATTGGGGCTCACGAGGGACTTTGGTGAAAGGTAAAAGGCCTCCTCAAAGTGTGTGATGTGTTTTCCTGCTTAAATATGACCCCAGTGTCCGGGTGGTTTGAGTTTTCATTGTGGTGCTTCTTGAAGTTTTCTCGTTGTTCTGATTTTTGGAAAAGACTAAAGGAGGTAAGGATTTAGCTTTGGGGATTCCCAGGAGTGTTTCACTCAATAAAGCAATAGCTCTAGTAGCCATGTTTTGGGAAATTGTTGCTCTTGGAGACCAGATTAAAGGGGAGAGAATTTTTGGCCTCAGCTGGGAAGCTGTTAGTGCTGTTGTGTCAGACCTCACAATCCTTTATCCCGACCCGGTTTTCATGACCGTGCCAAGAGCTCCTGCATGGCAAAGGTGGCAGTGACACTGATTGTATCAGGGACATCAGTTGCCTGACCAAGGCAGGGAACAAGGGATAATCAGTTATCCCCTGACAACCTTGGAACATTAGTTACTTGAATCGTAGCCCAAGTGGAACGGAACCATTGTAACCAACTTGGGTTGTGGCCAGGGTGGAAATTTACTGGTGACTAAAGACAATCATGGCTCAGCCCTATAAACAGCAGTCCTAAGTGAGGCCTTGGAGCTGTCCTGGACTGCAGTGGGCTCCACAAGCACCTCCCTCAGACTGGGAGGCTCCTGGACTTGCAAACCCTCAAGTTTGCAATCCTCAGAGGACTGTGCCTGAAGATGAGGCCTGGGCTGATTTCCCCCACTCCTCGAGGCTCAGCCCTCACCTGTTGAGGAATGCAAAGGCATTTGACCTGTTTCACTGAACTCCAGGGGAATTTTTAACAGGTACTTTTGCACACATAGATATTGATGTAGACAGCTCTGTGTGTGCATGTGGAGTGACCAGGCTATGAATGTTGCTATCTTGAATCTGTAATTCAGTCATTGTTGTAATTGCAGTAAACCCTATCAAGTCACCTTGTAAATGATAAATTAGTCAGTGATTAAATACTCTTAAACCCTTTGCACCCTCCCCTCTGCACCCCTGGATTCCGTGTGTGCCATTCTAAAGAGGTTCTAATTTGATTTTCCTTTGCATGACTCATCTGTGCAGCGAGCAACAGATGGAACCTTGACGTTGAACTCTGTTAACCTGCAATTCCACAAATTCATATTAAAACCTGCTTTTGCCAACACCTTTTATGGTGATTCTTTAAGTGACCAAAACCCCTCATTCACACCCCCTGTCAGCAAGAGCTGGAGCCAGGAAAACTCCAAGAAGAGAAGCAATCACAATCTGAAATGAACATTTGAAATTCACAACATTTTAACATTGTGCTGCTAATCTTGCCTCAAGTTACTTGCTGTCCTAAAATAATTTTGACTTCCTGTTTAATGTAGTGTACAGGATCAGCACTTTCTGCAGTGGAGTCTGGCTGAAGAGGATTTAAATATACAGGAGAGTTTTTTGTTATAATGATAAATTCTTTTGTGATAACTATTGTGAACAATTATTCTCTTGGAGACAATCCCCTGAATATTGAGTTGCTCCCAAATTTCATCTCCTTCACAGGAAGATTTTGATGAAAAAGATCTGAGTGGACGTGGAGTCTCTCATGCCTCATGGTTCTTCTCCTACGCTCTCAGCACAGCTGTGCCCTCACTTTATGGACCTTGCTGAGACTGTTGACTTGCCTCTGAGTTGTGAAGGAGAGAATATTGTCCTTTGGACGTTCCACGTGTGTGTGTCACCCCAAGACAGAGCACTTCTCTCTTTAACGTTTCAGTGCACACATGGAGTTACATCCCTGCCAGAAGGGACATTTCACCCATGCAGTCCCCACCCCTCTGGCATTTTCTCTCTATGATCCTGCAGAAACCACTAAGAGGTCACTTGGTGCCAAGAAAGACTCAAAATCATTTAAACTGTTCAACCTTAAGAGTTTTATGAGAAAGTGATTCGTCTACTTACAGTGAACTTCATTTTGATGGTAGGCCAGGCAAACTCTGCTGGTAATTGATGTGTACTCTTAGTTTTTATACATAATACCCCAAAGTTAAATGTGAAAATGGGTTTACCCTATTGGCAGGTGCCCTGTGTTCACAGAAGCATGACGGGGTTCCTGAGGAAGTGCTCTGATAAGAGGAGGCTTTGATAGCAGCCTGATTGAATTCATTGCGTAGAGGGAGATGAAAGAAAACTTGTCATGGTAAGTCCAGAGTATGTAACAGTAACTTTTAAATGGAAAAGAATAATGATCAGAACCGGAGAACAGATTCCCAGTAAACTTGTAATGACACTTTGTGCCTGTGTGGCAAAGGACTCGGCCTGACATTGTACCTATAACCAAAACCACCATTCAAATCAGGGCAGGTGGTGATCTTGCTGTGTTAAAAATGTTGCCAGTCCTTGGAGATCATGAGGCTGGTTCTAAACCACAGAAATTCCTGAGTTCTGTTGTTGACCTTCCCTTCTGAGCTCGTTCAGTCAGGATCTGCTTTCTGGTCCTCTGCTCCTGCCTGATGCCTGGCTCGGACTCCCTGAGTGCCGAGGAGGTGGAGCAGTCTGGCTCTGCTTCTCATCTCTTTCACATCCCCTTTGC
Organism: Chiroxiphia lanceolata; assembly: GCF_009829145.1. NCBI lineage: Eukaryota > Metazoa > Chordata > Aves > Passeriformes > Pipridae > Chiroxiphia > Chiroxiphia lanceolata. The sequence goes on from NC_045664.1 coordinate 768,538, forward strand.
AGTTTGCTGGAGGTGTCAGATATAGTGAATGAAAGTAATAAACTACTGATGGTCTGTCAGGGAACGAAGAGAACGTGTGTAACAGCAAGAAGGAAGGAGATCGGCAACAAACTGCTACCTGTGTCTCTCCTCTGCTGGGACTGCTGTGTGCTCATCCAGGTAATTCAGATGCTTTTCCCCAAGGCCTGCCTCAGGGAACTCTGCAGCCTTTCAACCCCCTACACAATGAAGCCTCTGGGGCCACTGAGAGGGTGCCAAAAACAGAGGGACTTCATATGACTGGTGTTTGTGCTAGATAGATTTGTATTCACCTGGATAATCCAGAGCATTCTGCCCTTTCTGTTAGGGAAGAGTGGATTTTAAAATTCTGAGCAATGGGGACCTGACCTTGCTTTCCTTTAGGAGCAGAACAACTCTGTAAATCCCAGAAAGGCAAGTCTCCAGGAAAGGAGACTCCTCTTGCCCTATAAAGGCAAATTCATTGCTTTGTCCTTCTTTCTTTCTGCCTTTTGATTTTTAATATGAGGCATCTTTCCCTGCCCAGGGAAAGGAAGGTCGTAACTCTGAAAGCCTTGTTTGTAAGATACACACCCCGGGGCTTGCCCAGCTCTCTGGGTGTGCCCTGTGTTGAGAGCTGGTAATGAAAACAGCATTGGAAGAGCTCGAAGGGGTCAGAAGAGAGACAATCAAAATGTATTTCTGGGTGTTCATAAATGAAAAATGGTAAAGACAAACAAGCTGGAGTCAATCCATGACGAAGGTCTTTAATTGAAAGCTCTGGTAACCCATTCATGTATTTTAGCATCTCCATCCTCAAGAAGGGATCCCTGGAAAGGGGAGATGCCTGGGAAGAAGGACATCGGGGTTGGCTTTGGGCAGCAGCTCTGGATCCCCCACACTTGGTTCAAGAAACGTAAAGTTTTCAGGCCTTTATATTGCCACGACAATAATTCAGATCCACAACTTTCAGGACGTCAAGTGTAGTACATGATCTGAGATTCGGTTGGGCTCCTTTATAAACAACAAAAGAAAAAACCAAAACCATGAGATGCTGGCTTAGATATTGTTGAGTGATCTGTGCATTTGTAGACAGCCCTTAACACCTGGCACATTGCACTTGCCTTTTGAATCCTGTTGAGCCCCCTCAGGTGCCAAAGCAAAGCATGCAGGGAGTACAGAGAAATGCTGCCATGCCAGAGCTGAACCTGAGCTGTAAAGCAGCTTTCCATGAAAGGTTTGGAGACAATCAACTTGCAGAAAGGCTCAGAATACTTTGGTGGTGCTTCAGGATTATCACAGTAAAACTTAGTTCACTTGGATATATTTAAAACAAATTTTTTTCCTATTAATACAAAATTCTATTGCAAGTGATCAAAATACAATTAAGGCACCCACAGCAACTCAGCTTATTTATACCAGTCTATACCAGCTACGACAATAGCTGCCATTCTACAAGGGGGTAATTTTGTTCCCTGGTTTCTGTCCATCTTGAGTTGGAATAGGAGCCTTTGTGCTGTAATCATTCCCAAAGGGAATGAAATGCCAGGCTAATGGGAGACAGAATTGATTTGCTTGCACTCACCGTGAACTTCATAGGTCATGTAGGTGGTGAGTCCGCTGCACATGGTCGTGATGTCTGCTCCGTAAGACTTGAGGTTGCTGACCAATCCCTTGGCCACAAAGGTGAGCTTCCTTGTAGGACTTCCAAGACCCACCTGGTTCTAGACACCAAAAGAGAGCATTCAGCAAGATCAGTGGCGTGATGCGTTTCATGCCGGGCATATGGCGAGTTCTGCAGTGACGAGCCGGTGCTTGGGCTGTGACTGCCCCCTGCCTTTAGTGGTGCCTTTGCCACGGCCCAGAGCTCTCTCCTGCCCCAAAGGAAAAGAGAGTCTGGACAACGGCAGCTGCAAGGCAAAGGTCTGAGCTGACAAATGCAGGGTGGTATTGCAGGGCCTCTGAAGGCCTTGGAAGGATTGCCATGCCCAAAGAATTGGTGCCCTTGCAGGGTTCCTGAGAGAAAGGGTTTCTCAGCAAGCTGCAGAGCTCAGTTTCCTCAGAGAAAGCGCAGTTGGCAGAGGGAATGAGGGCTCCCCCCACCCCCCTTTTCTTTGGACAAACCATCCCCAGGGCAAATTGCCAAGCTGCAGTGCTGTGGAGGGCAAGACAGTCCTGCCACGTGGGACAAGCTGCTCCTCTCCAGCAGCAAAAACCACAGTTAAGAAACGGCCCAATGGACTCCAGTGGAAAGACACACTTGGCAGGGATGGCTGGGATTGTTAAAGGCTTTCAGAAGATGCACAATATGGTCACAATGCCTCTGCCCATTGCACTCTGCTTCCTTCTCACTGGTAAGCAAGGAGTTGAAATGAGCTTCAGGATCTCTGACATAAACCGTAGGACAAGCAAGCCTGGAATTACAGCTAAAGCTGCATCTTTTTGCTTATGCCTTTACTGGGGTCATTCTCCTGTTTATCTTAACCTGCCACAGTTTTCTTGCCCTTTAAAGCCTGGATTGTTTTAAGGACTCACTTCTCAGTCTTCAAGGAAAGCCAGTGTCTACCAACAGTGAGTCTGCTGAATGCTGAGATAACTTTTAAAATACCAATTCAGTGGATTGAATTAATGCTAATATGGTGTAAGGTTCTTTTGAAAAAGACTGAAAGCTTATTTAAACTTATTTAAACTCTCCATGCTTCAAGATTTGTCATTCCTGAATTAGACCTAGTGGAGAAAATATAGTTTGTGCACTGCAAATGAGAGACTCTGAAAAGCAAATGTATTTCAGCCAAAAATGTAAAATCTTGGATTATATGACAGTATTACAAAGGTTGAATTTAAACACCCATTTAAAGCATTGTAAAAGTAATCTATGTAACCTGCAACTTTGAACAAACATTATTAACTTGCACTACAGGCATTCAATATCGATAATATTGTAAATTTTAAAAGATTTCAAATTATGTACCTGAGAAATGTCACTAAAGTGAAAATAAATAGCTTTTAATATACACAATCATTAATAAGTTTTTGAAAGTATCAATAACTCAGACAAAAAAATGAATATTAATTACTCTACAACATCCGAGGCAAATTCTGCTTTTAACCTTACCTTGTTCTCTGCAGCCAGTCTGAGCAGGGTGTCAAAGCTGGGCATCTCCTTCTGGTTCAAGATGGAAATGTAGCAAGTTCTCTCTTGCATCACTTTGGTTGCAATGACGCCCTGTAAGGAGAAAGTTATTGAGCACTGGCAATTCACTTTTCCAACTGGGAAAATCTGGGATAAAGTCTGGATTAACACCAGCAAGGAATACCAATAGTTCCTACTCCAGATCCTGAACTCAGAAGCTTAACAAGAAAGCAAGAAGCCCCGTGCCTTGGTCAGCTGCAGCGGGAGGCAGCCTCCTCGCACAGTGCCCGGCAAAGCGCGCTCCCTGCCACTCACCGTGTTGTAGTTCCAGATGGTTTTCCATGACAAATCATTGCTTCTTTGTTCAAAAACTGCCACACGTGTTTGACTACTGATGGTCATATTTTGGAAGACTCCACCAACAGAGATCTGGCAGTTGTCATCACTCTGCTGAGACTAAAATGCCAAGTAATGGAACATGTTTAGATTTTGAAGTGAATCAGTCAACTCCCCAGATCCCTGGGAGAACAGAAGAAGTGTTGCCCGCAGGGAGTGGCAGCAGTGAGCTGAGGATTTTCCCAAGGACAAGGGATCAAGGCTGTGGCAAAGTTGGGCAGTAGCCGTAAGAATTCTTTGCCTGCCTTCCCCGAATCATTGCTGCATCTTACAGCTGCCATGTGGTGCCTTTAGAGCGTGAGGTGTGCAAGAGAAGTAACCAGAAGGAATGCACGCTCAAGGTCTTGAAGGGAAAGCTCTGGTCACCCCCTGCTGTGTTTCAGCCTCTCCATCCCCAAGAAAGAAGCTCTCCAAAGAGGAGATGCCGGGCCAGAAGGACGTGGGGCTTGGCTCTGGGCAGCCCCCGCCCTCGGGTGGAGAAGGGTAAGGGTTTCAGACCTGGTCAATGTTGCCATTGCTGTTGCAGTACTTCAGCTCCACAACTCTCAGGACATTGAGGGTGACGCATGGTCCCCGATTGACTTGGGTTCCTGGAAAAGCAAGACAAGAAAAATGCAAAGCCTGTGAGGTGAGGCCTGCGACCTTGGCTGCCGCTCTCCAAGAGGGGGTGGTTGTTGCCTGGAGCGGGCGAGGTTGTGAGTCCTTTGCTGCAGGAGGAGGGTTGGAGACGTGCGAGGGGAAGATTCCTTTGGAGTGCCCAAAGAGCACGGGCTGTGTGGCTGAGGAAGGAATGGCCCCAGAGACAGGCTCTTGCCCCCGCTGGGGCTGTTGCCGTGCAGCCCTCGGGGCACTCTTCCACTGGCTGCTGGGAGTGCAGGGGGCTGGGCACTGCAGGGGCAGGCTGGTGCCAGTTGCTGGGCCCTGTCAGGTTGGGAGCTTCTGAGAGGAACCTGCTGAGTGCAGGTCCTGAAAGTCATGGGCAATGCCATCCTTGGCCCGGGAACAACCGGCAGGGAAGGAAGCCACTTGGCCTGGTGCTGTGAAGCACACAGGTGTTTGGTGGCTTGCTGGGTGAACTCCTGAGCAAGGTCCGAAGGGAAGGACAGGGGATCTTGGCACGAGCCTTTGTCTTTGCCCGGGCGTTGCAGAGGAGGTCAAGGAGGGCCAAAAGTCGGGGCCCAAACTGAAGCCATGTGAAGCTTGACGGAAGGGAGGTTTGGAGCAGGTCAGTTCTGCAGGCTGGGACTCAAGCCTGGTGCGGTGGTGATCTGCAGAGATGCCAAAGGCTTTCTGCCTAACCTGAAGCTCTTGCTTTCTGTCCGTCTTGAGTTGGAAGAGGAGCACTGGTGCAGTAGTCATTCCCCAAGGGGAATAAAGTGCCAGGTGAGAGAGAGACAGAATTGATTTGCTTGCACTCACCGTGAACTTCATAAGCTCTGTAGATGGTGAGTCCGCTGCACATGGTCGTGATGTCTGCTCCGTAGGAGTTGAGGTTGTTGACCAATCCACTGGTGACAAAGGTGAGCTTCCTTGTAAGTCTTCCACGACCCACCTGGTTCTAGACACCAAAAGAGAGCATTCAGCAAGATCAGTGGCGTGATGCGTTTCATGCCGGGCATATGGCGAGTTCTGCAGTGACGAGCCGGTGCTTGGGCTGTGACTGCCCCCTGCCTTTAGTGGTGCCTTTTAATGGCCTGGGGCCCATGGGAGCAGTAGTGTGCCTTGAAGACAGTTCCTAAGGCAGCCCTTTGTAAGGCAGTCAAGGTGCAGGGAGCCTAAGGAGAAGGGGCAACGCAAGGCAAGCGCGGAGCAGGAGCGGAGGAGCGCAGCCGGTGTGTTAAGCCAGACGTTCGAGCAAATCATTTGCTCAGTCGCTGCCCTGGCCCTTCAGAGCTCCTCAGGCTTGAGGCTGGAAGCCTGGCAGGAGAAGTCTCTTCCTGCAACCACCTCAAAGGGAAGCAAAGAGGGCAGCAGCAAGAACGCGCAGGTCCTTTTTCCACTGGGACTCTTTGCAAGTGCTGCTTAGGAGCTGTCTGAGAAGTGTGGGGGTTGGAGCGGGACAGGTCTTTCTGAAGAGCTCCAGAGTGCTTTGTTTCCCATGAACTTCCCCTCTGGTCTCCTACTGGGGGCCTTTGTCACCTGCATGAACTTCCCCTCTGGTCTCCTACTGGGGGCCTTTGTCACCTGCACCAAGCCCCGGGATGCCTGTCTTTCCTCCTATGACCTCGGCTTCCCGCTGCTCTCTAGCTCCTTCCTCAGCTACGGCCACGGGCCTGCAGTTGTGGCTCATGCCACTGGTGCGGGGGAAAGGCTGGGCACCACGGAGACGCTCTCTCCCACCCCAAAGGAAAAGAGAGTCTGGACAACGGCAGCTGCAAGGTCTGAGCTGACAAATGCAGGGTGGTATTGCAGGGCCTCTGAAGGCCTTGGAAGGATTGCCATGCCCAAAGAATTGGTGCCCTTGCAGGGTTCCTGAGAGAAAGGGTTTCTCAGCAAGCTGCAGAGCTCAGCTTCCTCAGACAAAGCGCAGTTGGCAGAGGGAATGAGGGCCCCCCCGCCCCCCTTTTCTTTGGACAAACCATCCCTAGGGCAGATTGCCAAGCCGCAGTGCTGTGGAGGGCAAGACAGTCCTGCCACGTGGGACAAGCTGCTCCTCTCCAGCAGCAAAAAGCACAGTTAAGAAACAGCCTAATGGACTCCAAGGGCAAGAAACTGCTGCTCCTTTGCACTCTTACCCTGCTCTCTCTAGCCAGTCTGGCCAGATTGTCAAAGGTGGGCATCTCGGTTCTGTTCATGACGGAAATGTAGCAGGCGTTCTGTTGCGGGACTTTGGTTGCAATGACGCCCTGGAAAGAGAAAGGTATTGAGCACTGGCACTTCACTTTTCCAACTGGGAAAATCTGGGATAAAGTCTGGATTAACACCAGCAAGGAATACCAATAGTTCCTACTCCAGATCCTGAACTCAGAAGCTTAACAAGAAAGCAAGAAGCCCCGTGCCTTGGTCAGCTGCAGCGGGAGGCAGCCTCCTCGCACAGTGCCCGGCAAAGCGCGCTCCCTGCCACTCACCGTGTTGTAGTTCCAGATGGTTTTCCAGGAGCCACTGACGGTCGTTTGCTGAATAACTGCCACGCGCCATTGCTTGTGGAGGGTGACAATTTGGGACTGGCCAGCAATGATGACTTCCTGGTTGTGATCCTGATTCTGATCCTGATCCTGATCCTGACCCTGGGGAGGTTAAAACACCAAGGACAGAACATCTTCAGCCTTTGAATGGAGTCAGTGATCTCGCCCCCAAATCCCTGGGAGAACAGAAGAAGTGTTGCCCGCAGGAAGTGGCAGCAGTGAGCTGAGGATTTTCCCAAGGACAAAAGATCAAGGCTGTGGCAAAGTTGGGCAGTAGCCATAAGAATTCTTTGCCTGCCTTCCCCGAATCATTGCTGCATCTTACAGCTGACATGTGGTGCCTTTAGAGCGTGAGGTGTGCAAGAGAAGTAGCCAGAAGGAATGCACGCTCAAGGTCTTGAAGGGAAAGCTCTGGTCACCCCCTGCTGTGTTTCAGCCTCTCCATCCCCAAGAAAGAAGCTCTCCAAAGAGGAGATGCCGGGCCAGAAGGACGTGGGGCTTGGCTCTGGGCAGCCCCCGCCCTCGGGTGGAGAAGGGTAAGGGTTTCAGACCTGGTCAATGTTGCCATTGCTGTTGCAGTACTTCAGGTCCACAACTCTGAGGACATTGAGGGTGACGCATGGTCCCCGATTGACTTGGGTTCCTGGAAAAGCAAGACAAGAAAAATGCAAAGCCCGTGAGGTGAGGCCTGCGACCTTGGCTGCCGCTCTCCAAGAGGGGGTGGTTGTTGCCTGGAGCGGGCGAGGTTGTGAGTCCTTTGCTGCAGGAGGAGGGTTGGAGACGTGCGAGGGGAAGATTCCTTTGGAGTGCCCAAAGAGCACGGGCTGTGTGGCTGAGGAAGGAACGGCCCAGAGACGGGCTCTTGCCCCCGCTGGGGCTGTTGCCGTGCAGCCCTCGGGGCACTCTTCCACTGGCTGCTGGGAGTGCAGGGGGCTGGGCACTGCAGGGGCAGGCTGGTGCCAGTTGCTGGGTCCTGTCAGACTGGGAGCTTCTGAGAGGAGCCTGCTGAGTGCAGGTCCTGAAAGTCATGGGCAATGCCATCCTTGGCCCGGGAACAACCGGCAGGGAAGGAAGCCACTTGGCCTGGTGCTGTGAAGCACACAGGTGTTTGGTGGCTTGCTGGGTGAACTCCTGAGCAAGGTCCGAAGGGAAGGACAGGGGATCTTGGCACGAGCCTTTGTCTTTGCCCGGGCGTTGCAGAGGAGGTCAAGGAGGACCAAAAGTCGGGGCCCAAACTGAAGCCATGTGAAACTTGACGGAAGGGAGGTTTGGAGCAGGTCAGTTCTGCAGGCTGGGACTCAAGCCTGGTGCGGTGGTGATCTGCAGAGATGCCAAAGGCTTTCTTTCTGCCTAACCTGAAGCTCTTGCTTTCTGTTCGTCTTGAGTTGGAAGAGGAGCACTGGTGCAGTAGTCATTCCCCAAGGGGAATAAAGTGCCAGGTGAGAGAGAGACAGAATTGATTTGCTTGCACTCACCGTGAATTTCATAAGCTTTGTAGGTAGTGAGTCCGCTGCACATAGAGAAGATGTCTGCTCCATAAGACTTGAGGTTGCTGTCCAATCCCTTGGCCACAACGGTGAGCTTCCTTGTAGGACTTCCAAGACCCACCTGGTTCTAGACACCAAAAGAGAGCATTCAGCAAGATCAGTGGCGTGATGCGTTTCATGCCGGGCATATGGCGAGTTCTGCAGCGACGAGCCGGTGCTTGGGTTGTGACTGCCCCCTGCCTTTAGTGGTGCCTTTGCCATGGCCCAGAGTTCTCTCCTGCCCCAAAGGAAAAAGGAGTCTGGACAATGGCAGCTGCAAGGCAAAGGTCTGAGCTGACAAATGAAGGGCCTCTGAAGGCCTTGGAAGGATTGCCATGCCCAAAGAATTGGTGCCCTTGCAGGGTTCCTGAAAGAACGAGTTTCTCAGCAAGCTGCAGAGCTCAGCTTCCTCAGACAAAGCGCAGATAGAGGAGAGAATGAGGCCCCCCCTGCCCCCCTTTGCTTTGGACAAACCATCCCCAGGGCAAATTGCCAAGCTGCAGTGCTGTGGAGGGCAAGACAGTCCTGCCACGTGGGACAAGCTGCTCCTCTCCAGCAGCAAAAAGCACAGTTAAGAAACAGCCCAATGGACTCCAAGGGCAAGAAACTGCTGCTCCTTTGCACTCTTACCCTGCTCTCTCTAGCCAGTCTGGCCAGATTGTCAAAGCTGGGCATCTCGCTTTTGTTCATGATGGAAATGTAGCAGGCGTTCTGTTGCGGGACTTTGGTTGCAATGACGCCCTGGAAAGAGAAAGGTATTGAGCACTGGCACTTCACTTTTCCAACTGGGAAAATCTGGGATAAAGTCTGGATTAACACCAGCAAGGAATACCAATAGTTCCTACTCCAGATCCTGAACTCAGAAGCTTAACAAGAAAGCAAGAAGCCCCGTGCCTTGGTCAGCTGCAGCGGGAGGCAGCCTCCTCGCACAGTGCCCGGCAAAGCGCGCTCCCTGCCACTCACCGTGTTGTAGTTCCAGATGGTTTTCCAGGAGCCACTGACGGTCGTTTGCTGAATAACTGCCACGCGCCATTGCTTGTGGAGGGTGACAATTTGGGACTGGCCAGCAATGATGACTTCCTGGTTGTGATCCTGATTCTGATCCTGACCCTGATCCTGACCCTGGGGAGGTTAAAACACCAAGGACAGAACATCTTCAGCCTTTGAATGGAGTCAGTGATCTCGCCCCCAAATCCCTGGGAGAACAGAAGAAGTGTTGCCCGCAGGGAGTGGCAGCAGTGAGCTGAGGATTTTCCCAAGGACAAGGGATCAAGGCTGTGGCAAAGTTGGGCAGTAGCCATAAGAATTCTTTGCCTGCCTTCCCCGAATCATTGCTGCATCTTACAGCTGACATGTGGTGCCTTTAGAGCGTGAGGTGTGCAAGAGAAGTAGCCAGAAGGAATGCACGCTCAAGGTCTTGAAGGGAAAGCTCTGGTCACCCCCTGCTGTGTTTCAGCCTCTCCATCCCCAAGAAAGAAGCTCTCCAAAGAGGAGATGCCGGACCAGAAGGACGTGGGGCTTGGCTCTGGGCAGCCCCCGCCCTCGGGTGGAGAAGGGTAAGGGTTTCAGACCTGGTCAATGTTGCCATTGCTGTTGCAGTACTTCAGCTCCACAACTCTCAGGACATTGAGGGCGACGCATGGTCCCCGATTGACTTGGGTTCCTGGAAAAGTAAGACAAGAAAAATGCAAAGCCCGTGAGGTGAGGCCTGCGACCTTGGCTGCCGCTCTCCAAGAGGGGGTGGTTGTTGCCTGGAGCGAGCGAGGTTGTGAGTCCTTTGCTGCAGGAGGAGGGTTGGAGACGTGCGAGGGGAAGATTCCTTTGGAGTGCCCAAAGAGCACGGGCTGTGTGGCTGAGGAAGGAACGGCCCCAGAGACAGGCTCTTGCCCCCGCTGGGGCTGTTGCCGTGCAGCCCTCGGGGCACTCTTCCACTGGCTGCTGGGAGTGCAGGGGGCTGGGCACTGCAGGGGCAGGCTGGTGCCAGTTGCTGGGCCCTGTCAGGTTGGGAGCTTCTGAGAGGAACCTGCTGAGTGCAGGTCCTGAAAGTCATGGGCAATGCCATCCTTGGCCCGGGAACAACCGGCAGGGAAGGAAGCCACTTGGCCTGGTGCTGTGAAGCACACAGGTGTTTGGTGGCTTGCTGGGTGAACTCCTGAGCAAGGTCCGAAGGGAAGGACAGGGGATCTTGGCACGAGCCTTTGTCTTTGCCCGGGCGTTGCAGAGGAGGTCAAGGAGGGCCAAAAGTCGGGGCCCAAACTGAAGCCATGTGAAGCTTGACGGAAGGGAGGTTTGGAGCAGGTCAGTTCTGCAGACTGGGACTCAAGCCTGGTGCGGTGGTGATCTGCAGAGATGCCAAGGCTTTCTGCCTAACCTGAAGCTCTTGCTTTCTGTCCGTCTTGAGTTGGAAGAGGAGCACTGGTGCAGTAGTCATTCCCCAAGGGGAATAAAGTGCCAGGTGAGAGAGAGACAGAATTGATTTGCTTGCACTCACCGTGAACTTCATAAGCTCTGTAGATGGTGAGTCCGCTGCACATGGTCGTGATGTCTGCTCCGTAGGAGTTGAGGTTGTTGACCAATCCACTGGTGACAAAGGTGAGCTTCCTTGTAAGTCTTCCACGACCCACCTGGTTCTAGACACCAAAAGAGAGCATTCAGCAAGATCAGTGGCGTGATGCGTTTCATGCCGGGCATATGGCGAGTTCTGCAGTGACGAGCCGGTGCTTGGGCTGTGACTGCCCCCGGCCTTTAGTGGTGCCTTTTAATGGCCTGGGGCCCATGGGAGCAGTAGTGTGCCTTGAAGACAGTTCCTAAGGCAGCCCTTTGTAAGGCAGTCAAGGTGCAGGGAGCCTAAGGAGAAGGGGCAACGCAAGGCAAGCGCGGAGCAGGAGCGGAGGAGCGCAGCCGGTGTGTTAAGCCAGACGTTCGAGCAAATCATTTGCTCAGTCGCTGCCCTGGCCCTTCAGAGCTCCTCAGACTTGAGGCTGGAAGCCTGGCAGGAGAAGTCTCTTCCTGCAACCACCTCAAAGGGAAGCAAAGAGGGCAGCAGCAAGAACGCGCAGGTCCTTTTTCCACTGGGACTCTTTGCAAGTGCTGCTTAGGAGCTGTCTGAGAAGTGTGGGGGTTGGAGCGGGACAGGTCTTTCTGAAGAGCTCCAGAGTGCTTTGTTTCCCATGAACTTCCCCTCTGGTCTCCTACTGGGGGCCTTTGTCACCTGCATGAACTTCCCCTCTGGTCTCCTACTGGGGGCCTTTGTCACCTGCACCAAGCCCCGGGACGCATGACTTTCCTCCTATGACCTCGGCTTCCCGCTGCTCTCTAGCTCCTTCCTCAGCTACGGCCACGGGCCTGCAGTTGTGGCTCATGCCACTGGTGCGGGGAAAGGCTGGGCACCACGGAGACGCTCTCTCCCACCCCAAAGGAAAAGAGAGTCTGGACAACGGCAGCTGCAAGGTCTGAGCTGACAAATGCAGGGTGGTATTGCAGGGCCTCTGAAGGCCTTGGAAGGATTGCCATGCCCAAAGAATTGGTGCCCTTGCAGGGTTCCTGAGAGAAAGGGTTTCTCAGCAAGCTGCAGAGCTCAGCTTCCTCAGAGAAAGCGCAGTTGGCAGAGGGAATGAGGGCTCCCCCCGCCCCCCTTTGCTTTGGACAAACCATCCCCAGGGCAAATTGCCAAGCCGCAGTGCTGTGGAGGGCAAGACAGTCCTGCCAAGTGGGACAAGCTGCTCCTCTCCAGCAGCAAAAAGCACAGTTAAGAAACAGCCCAATGGACTCCAAGGGCAAGAAACTGCTGCTCCTTTGCACTCTTACCCTGCTCTCTCTAGCCAGTCTGGCCAGATTGTCAAAGCTGGGCATCTCGGTTCTGTTCATGACGGAAATGTAGCAGGCGTTCTGTTGCGGGACTTTGGTTGCAATGACGCCCTGGAAAGAGAAAGTTACTGAGCACTGGTCGTTCAGTTTTGCAACTGGGAAAATCTGGGATAAAGTCTGGATTAACACCAGCAAGGAATACCAATAGTTCCTACTCCAGATCCTGAACTCAGAAGCTTAACAAGAAAGCAAGAAGCCCCGTGCCTTGGTCAGCTGCAGCGGGAGGCAGCCTCCTCGCACAGTGCCCGGCAAAGCGCGCTCCCTGCCACTCACCGTGTTGTAGTTCCAGATGGTTTTCCAGGAGCCACTGACGGTCGTTTGCTGAATAACTGCCACGCGCCATTGCTTGTGGAGGGTGACAATTTGGGACTGGCCAGCAATGATGACTTCCTGGTTGTGATCCTGATTCTGATCCTGATCCTGATCCTGACCCTGGGGAGGTTAAAACACCAAGGACAGAACATCTTCAGCCTTTGAATGGAGTCAGTGATCTCGCCCCCAAATCCCTGGGAGAACAGAAGAAGTGTTGCCCGCAGGGAGTGGCAGCAGTGAGCTGAGGATTTTCCCAAGGACAAAAGATCAAGGCAGTGGCAAAGTTGGGCAGTAGCCATAAGAATTCTTTGCCTGCCTTCCCCGAATCATTGCTGCATCTTACAGCTGACATGTGGTGCCTTTAGAGCGTGAGGTGTGCAAGAGAAGTAGCCAGAAGGAATGCACGCTCAAGGTCTTGAAGGGAAGCTCTGGTCACCCCCTGCTGTGTTTCAGCCTCTCCATCCCCAAGAAAGAAGCTCTCCAAAGAGGAGATGCCGGGCCAGAAGGACGTGGGGCTTGGCTCTGGGCAGCCCCCGCCCTCGGGTGGAGAAGGGTAAGGGTTTCAGACCTGGTCAATGTTGCCATTGCTGTTGCAGTACTTCAGGTCCACAACTCTGAGGACATTGAGGGTGACGCATGGTCCCCGATTGACTTGGGTTCCTGGAAAAGCAAGACAAGAAAATGCAAAGCCCGTGAGGTGAGGCCTGCGACCTTGGCTGCCGCTCTCCAAGAGGGGGTGGTTGTTGCCTGGAGCGGGCGAGGTTGTGAGTCCTTTGCTGCAGGAGGAGGGTTGGAGACGTGCGAGGGGAAGATTCCTTTGGAGTGCCCAAAGAGCACGGGCTGTGTGGCTGAGGAAGGAACGGCCCCAGAGACGGGCTCTTGCCCCCGCTGGGGCTGTTGCCGTGCAGCCCTCGGGGCACTCTTCCACTGGCTGCTGGGAGTGCAGGGGGCTGGGCACTGCAGGGGCAGGCTGGTGCCAGTTGCTGGGTCCTGTCAGACTGGGAGCTTCTGAGAGGAGCCTGCTGAGTGCAGGTCCTGAAAGTCATGGGCAATGCCATCCTTGGCCCGGGAACAACCGGCAGGGAAGGAAGCCACTTGGCCTGGTGCTGTGAAGCACACAGGTGTTTGGTGGCTTGCTGGGTGAACTCCTGAGCAAGGTCCGAAGGGAAGGACAGGGGATCTTGGCACGAGCCTTTGTCTTTGCCCGGGCGTTGCAGAGGAGGTCAAGGAGGACCAAAAGTCGGGGCCCAAACTGAAGCCATGTGAAACTTGACGGAAGGGAGGTTTGGAGCAGGTCAGTTCTGCAGGCTGGGACTCAAGCCTGGTGCGGTGCTGATCTGCAGAGATGCCAAAGGCTTTCTTTCTGCCTACCTGAAGCTCTTGCTTTCTGTTCGTCTTGAGTTGGAAGAGGAGCACTGGTGCAGTAGTCATTCCCCAAGGGGAGAAAAGTGCCAGGTGAGAGAGAGACAGAATTGATTTGCTTGCACTCACCGTGAATTTCATAAGCTTTGTAGGTAGTGAGTCCGCTGCACATAGAGAAGATGTCTGCTCCATAAGACTTGAGGTTGCTGTCCAATCCCTTGGCCACAAAGGTGAGCTTCCTTGTAAGACTTCCAAGACCCACCTGGTTCTAGACACCAAAAGAGAGCATTCAGCAAGATCAGTGGCGTGATGCGTTTCATGCCGGGCATATGGCGTGTTCTGCAGCGACGAGCCGGTGCTTGGGTTGTGACTGCCCCCTGCCTTTAGTGGTGCCTTTGCCATGGCCCAGAGTTCTCTCCTGCCCCAAAGGAAAAAGGAGTCTGGACAATGGCAGCTGCAAGGCAAAGTCTGAGCTGACAAATGAAGGGCCTCTGAAGGCCTTGGAAGGATTGCCATGCCCAAAGAATTGGTGCCCTTGCAGGGTTCCTGAAAGAACGAGTTTCTCAGCAAGCTGCAGAGCTCAGCTTCCTCAGACAAAGCGCAGTATAGAGGAGAGAATGAGGCCCCCCCTGCCCCCCTTTGCTTTGGACAAACCATCCCCAGGGCAAATTGCCAAGCTGCAGTGCTGTGGAGGGCAAGACAGTCCTGCCACGTGGGACAAGCTGCTCCTCTCCAGCAGCAAAAAGCACAGTTAAGAAACAGCCCAATGGACTCCAAGGGCAAGAAACTGCTGCTCCTTTGCACTCTTACCCTGCTCTCTCTAGCCAGTCTGGCCAGATTGTCAAAGGTGGGCATCTCGCTTTTGTTCATGATGGAAATGTAGCAGGCGTTCTGTTGCGGGACTTTGGTTGCAATGACGCCCTGGAAAGAGAAAGGTATTGAGCACTGGCACTTCACTTTTCCAACTGGGAAAATCTGGGATAAAGTCTGGATTAACACCAGCAAGGAATACCAATAGTTCCTACTCCAGATCCTGAACTCAGAAGCTTAACAAGAAAGCAAGAAGCCCCGTGCCTTGGTCAGCTGCAGCGGGAGGCAGCCTCCTCGCACAGTGCCCGGCAAAGCGCGCTCCCTGCCACTCACCGTGTTGTAGTTCCAGATGGTTTTCCAGGAGCCACTGACGGTCTTTTGCTGAATAACTGCCACGCGCCATTGCTTGTGGGGGTGACAATTTGGGACTGGCCAGCAATGATGACTTCCTGGTTGTGATCCTGATTCTGATCCTGACCCTGATCCTGACCCTGGGGAGGTTAAAACACCAGGACAGAACATCTTCAGCCTTGAATGAGTCAGTGATCTCGCCCCAAATCCCTGGGAGAACAGAAGAAGTGCTGCCCGCAGGGAGTGGCAGCAGTGAGCTGAGGATTTTCCCAAGGACAAGGGATCAAGGCTGTGGCAAAGTTGGGCAGTTAGCCATAATAGAATTCTTTGCCTGCCTTCCCCGAATCATTGCTGCATCTTACAGCTGACATGTGGTGCCTTTAGAGCGTGGAGGTGTGCAAGAGAAGTAGCCAGAAGGAATGCACGCTCAAGGTCTTGAAGGGAAAGCTCTGGTCACCCCCTGCTGTGTTTCAGCCTCTCCATCCCCAAGAAAGAAGCTCTCCAAGAGGAGATGCGGACCAGAAGGACGTGGGCTTGGCTCTGGGCAGCCCCGCCCTCGGGTGGAGATGGGTAAGGGTTTCAGAACCTGGTCAATGTTGCCATTGCTGTTGCAGTACTTCAGGTCCACAAACTCTCAGGACATGAGGGTGACGCATGGTCCCCCGATTGACTTGGGTTCCTGGAAAGTAAGACAAGACAAATGCAAAGCCCGTGAGGTGAGGCCTGCGACCTTGGCTGCCGCTCTCCAAGAGGGGGTGGTTGTTGCCTGGAGCGGGCGAGGTTGTGAGTCCTTTGCTGCAGGAGGAGGGTTGGAGACGTGCGAGGGGAAGATTCCTTTGGAGTGCCCAAAGAGCACGGCTGTGTGGCTGAGGAAGGAACGCCCCAGAGACGGGCTCTTGCCCCCGCTGGGGCTGTTGCCGTGCAGGCCCTCGGGGCACTCTTCCACTGGCTACTGGAGTGCAGGGGGCTGGGCACTGCAGGGGCAGGCTGGTGCCAGTTGCTGGGTCCTGTCAGACGGGAGCTTCTGAGAGGAACCTGCTGAGTGCAGGTCCTGAAAGTCATGGGCAATGCCATCCTTGGCCCGGGAACAACCGGCAGGGAAGGAAGCCACTTGGCCTGGTGCTGTGAAGCACACAGGTGTTTGGTGCTTGCTGGGTGAACTCCTGAGCAAGGTCCGAAGGGAAGGACAGGGATCTTGGCACGAGCCTTTGTCTTTGCCCGGGCGTTGCAGAGGAGGTCAAGGAGGGCCAAAAGTCGTGGCCCAAACTGAAGCCATGTGAAGCTTGCGAAGGGAGGTTTGGAGCAGGTCAGTTCTGCAGGCTGGGACTCAAGCTGGTGCGGTGGTGATCTGCAGGATGCCAAAGGCTTTCTGCCTAACCTGAAGCTCTTGCTTTCCTGGTCCGTCTTGAGTTGGAAAGAGGAGCACTGGTGCAGTAGTCATTCCCCAAGGGAATAAAGTGCCAGGTGAGAGAGAGACAGAATTGATTTGCTTGCACTCACCGTGAACTTCATAAGCTCTGTAGATGGTGAGTCCGCTGCACATGGTCGTGATGGTCTGCTCCGTAGGAGTTGAGGTTGTTGACCCATCCACTGGTGACAAAGGTGAGCTTCCTTGTAAGTCTTCCAAGACCCACCTGGTTCTAGAACACCAAAAGAGAGCATTCAGCAAGATCAGTGGCGTGATGCGTTTCATGCCGAGCATATGGCGAGTTCTGCAGTGACGAGCCGGTGCTTGGGCTGTGACTGCCCCCGGCCTTTAGTGGTGCCTTTTAATGGCCTGGGCCCATGGGAGCAGTAGTGTGCCTTGAAGACAGTTCCTAAGGCAGCCCTTTGTAAGGCAGTCAAGGTGCAGGGAGCCTAAGGAGAAGGGGCAACGCAAGGCAAGCGCGGAGCAGGAGCGGAGGAGCGCAGCCGGGGTGTTTAAGCCAGACGTTCGAGCAAATCATTTGCTCAGTCGCTGCCCTGGCCCTTCAGAGCTCCTCAGACTTGAGGCTGGAAGGCCTGGCAGGAGAAGTCTCTTCCTGCAACCACCTTCAAAGGGAAGCAAAGAGGGCAGCAGCAAGAACGCGCAGGTCCTTTTTTCCACTGGACTCTTTGCAAGTGCTGCTTAGGAGCTGTCTGAGAAGTGTGGGGGTTGGAGCGGGACAGGTCTTTCTGAAGAGCTCCAGAGTGCTTTGTTTCCCATGAACTTCCCCTCTGGTCTCCTACTGGGGGCCTTTGTCACCTGCATGAACTTCCCCTCTGGTCTCCTACTGGGGGCCTTTGTCACCTGCACCAAGCCCGGGACGCATGACTTTCCTCCTATGACCTCGGCTTCCCGCTGCTCTCTAGCTCCTTCCTCAGCTACGGCCACGGGCCTGCAGTTGTGGCTCATGCCACTGGTGCGGGGAAAGGCTGGGCACCACGGAGACCGCTCTCTCCCACCCCAAAGGAAAAGAGAGTCTGGACAACGGCAGCTGCAAGGTCTGAGCTGACAATGGCAGGGTGGTATTGCAGGGCCTCTGAAGGCCTTGGAAGGATTGCCATGCCCAAAGGAATTGGTGCCCTTGCAGGTTCCTGAGAGAAAGGGTTTCTCAGCAAGCTGCAGAGCTCAGCTTCCTCAGAGAAAGCGCAGTTGCAGAGGGAATGAGGGCTCCCCCCGCCCCCCTTTGCTTTGGACAAACCATCCCAGGCAAATTGCCAAGCTGCAGTGCTGTGGAGGGGCAAGACAGTCCTGCCACGTGGACAGCTGCTCCTCTCCAGCAGCAAAAAGCACAGTTAAGAAACAGCCTAATGGACTCCAAGGGCAAGAAACTGCTGCTCCTTTGCACTCTTACCCTGCTCTCTCTAGCCAGTCTGCCCAGATTGTCCAAAGGTGGGCCATCTCGGTTCTGTTCATGACGGAAATGTAGCAGGCGTTCTGTTGCGGGACTTTGGGTTGCAATGACGCCCTGGAAGAGAAGTTACTGAGCACTGGTCGTTCAGTTTGCAACTGGGAAAATCTGGGATAAAGTCTGGATTAACACCAGCAAGGAATACCAATAGTTCCTACTCCAGATCCTGAACTCAGAAGCTTAACAAGAAAGCAAGAAGCCCCGTGCCTTGGTCAGCTGCAGCGGGAGGCAGCCTCCTCGCACAGTGCCCGGCAAAGCGCGCTCCCTGCCACTCACCGTGTTGTAGTTCAGATGGTTTTCCAGGAGCCACTGACGGTCGTTTGCTGAATAACTGCCACGCGCCATTGCTTGTGGAGGGGTGACAATTTGGGACTGGCCAGCAATGATGACTTCCTGGTTGTGATCCTGATTCTGATCCTGATCCTGATCCTGACCCTGGGGTTAAAACACCAAGGACAGACATCTTCAGCCTTTGAATGGAGTCAGTGATCTCGCCCCCAAATCCCTGGGAGAACAGAAGAAGTGTTGCCCGCAGGAAGTGGCAGCAGTGAGCTGAGGATTTTCCCAAGGACAAAAGATCAAGGCAGTGGCAAAGTTGGGCAGTAGCCATAAGAATTCTTTGCCTGCCTTCCCCGAATCATTGCTGCATCTTACAGCTGACATGTGGTGCCTTAGAGCGTGAGGTGTGCAAGAGAAGTAGCCAGAAGGAATGCACGCTCAAGGTCTTGAAGGGAAAGCTCTGGTCACCCCCTGCTGTGTTTCAGCCTCTCCATCCCCAAGAAAAAGCTCTCCAAAGAGGAGATGCCGGGCCAGAAGGACG